>NC_052339.1:21102178-21219678 GCF_016432855.1 Salvelinus namaycush | reverse complement strand
TGGGTGTGTGTGGGTGTGTGTGTGAGTGTGTGTGTGTGTCTTCAGAAGCTACCTAAGGGTCTCTATAGAACATCATATATCCTATGTTTATGAGACAGAAGCCTGAAGCATTTCTGTTTTCCACTGGAATGGGTTTGGCATTCCAGGTATTGCACACACACACACACACACACACACACACACACACACACACACACACACACACACACACACACACACACACACACACACACACACACACACACACACACACACACACACACACATACATGTGTCAGTTCTAAGCTGCTAGGGTCTGCTTTGGAGACCCAACCATCTGTTCTCTGTAGCTCTCTGTCCTAAACTGTCACACTGTATAGCTGCCCCTTGCCCTGTGATTAACTCTCCTCACTTCTTCTCATTTTCTTTCTTATTCCTTCATACCTGCCTTCAGAGTTTTAATTAACCTCCACTAGAAGAACTATCTGCCACTCCTGTCCTCCACTCATCCCTTTCTCCATCTCCTCTCTCCATTTCCTCTTTCCATCCCTCTCCTCTCTCCATCCCTCTCTCCATCGATCCCTCCATCTCCCCAGCCATTTCTGCCCACTCCTCTGACTAATTAACCTCAACAAGAAGAACCATCTGCCACTCCTGTCCTCCACTCATGCCTCTCTCTCTCTCCATCCCTCTCTCCCTCTCCATCTCTCTCTCTCTATCCAGATAATAGAGGTTATGTCTGATAGCTTCACTGCTTCATTAAAGAGCTAAGGGGTTGAGAAGGCAAAAACAACTATTATTGGCTCACACACACACACACACACACACACACACACACACACACACACACACACACACACACACACACACACACACACACACACACACACACACACACTGCACTCTGGGTCATCACACTCCTATTTACACATTAGACTGCTTGACCACCCTCTTTGTCTCCACTCATCCCTCTCTTCCTCTCTCTCTCTACCCCCTCTCCTCTTTGCCCCCTCTCCATTGTATTCCCCTCTCTTTATTACATATGCTCTCTTCATTTTTCTCCCTACCTTTCCTCATCTGTCTCTCTCTGAATGGGCTGAGTGTCTTTTTAGAGCTTTAATAATACATAGAGGATCAGCCATTACGTAAATAAAACACTTACTATCTGCAGGCCCACGCTGCTCTCTCTACAGCCAGGTCACTCTGTGCATGCATGTGTGTGTGCACGTGCATGTATAAAGGTGACACACAGCATACCCCCACTCATTGTACATTTTCACCCACTCCTGAGCACTGCATCTGTGGTCCTACTCAGTCACACTGTGTGGTTCTACTCAGTCACACTGTGTGGTCCTACTCAGTCACACTGTGTGGTCCTACTCAGTCACACTGTGTGGTTCTACTCAGTCACACTGTGTGGTCCTACTCAGTCACACTGTGTGGTCCTACTCAGTCACACTGTGTGGTCCTACTCAGTCACACTGTGGTCCTACTCAGTCACACTGTGTGGTCCTACTCAGTCACACTGTGTGGTCCTACTCAGTCACACTGTGTGGTCCTACTCATTCACGCTGTGTGGTCCTGCTCATTCACGCTGTGTGGTCCTGCTCAGTCACGCTGTGTGGTCCTGCTCAGTCACGCTGTGTGGTCCTACTCAGTCACGCTGTGTGGTCCTACTCAGTCACACTGTGGTCCTACTCAGTCACACTGTGTGGTCCTACTCAGTCACGCTGTGTGGTCCTACTCAATCACACTGTGTGGTCCTACTCATTCACGCTGTGTGGTCCTGCTCAGTCACGCTGTGTGGTCCTGCTCAGTCACGCTGTGTGGTCCTACTCAGTCACACTGTGTGGTCCTACTCAGTCACGCTGTGTGGTCCTACTCAGTCACACTGTGGTCCTACTCAGTCACACTGTGTGGTCCTACTCAGTCACACTGTGGTCCTACTCAGTCACACTGTGTGGTCCTGCTCAGTCACGCTGTGTGGTCCTGCTCAGTCACGCTGTGTGGTCCTGCTCAGTCACGCTGTGTGGTCCTGCTCAGTCACGCTGTGTGGTCCTACTCAGTCACGCTGTGTGGTCCTACTCAATCACACTATGTGGTCCTACTCAGTCACACTGTGGTCCTACTCAGTCACACTGTGTGGTCCTACTCAGTCACACTGTGGTCCTACTCAGTCACACTGTGTGGTCCTGCTCAGTCACGCTGTGTGGTCCTGCTCAGTCACGCTGTGTGGTCCTGCTCAGTCACGCTGTGTGGTCCTGCTCAGTCACGCTGTGTGGTCCTACTCAGTCACGCTGTGTGGTCCTACTCAATCACACTATGTGGTCCTACTCAGTCACACTGTGTGGTCCTACTCAATCACACTATGTGGTCCTACTCAGTCACACTGTGTGGTCCCAGTTGTCCACTAGATGGTGCTATGAGGTTAGACTTCTCCTCTCAGCACTGCTTTCGTAACCCATAGACAAACTGTACACTGTATCACTTCAGGACAGCACACCCTGCATGCTTTACAGTGGTTTTAGATAAACATAAACACAACAATAGACTAACTATCTTCAAACTAACAGAAAATATGTCAAAATAACAGACTGACTGTCATAACAAGTATTTTAAGGAAATATATTTGAAAATATATATATTATTCAATCCATTTCCACAGAACAAAGTGTAGGTGCTAACGACCAGATACAATAATCAAAATATAACAGAAAAATAAAACATGTTGAAAACTATTCTATGATGGTTGAGGGGCTTGTAGGGGGAGGCTTGTAGGGGTGGCTTGTAGGGGGAGGCAGATGTACAGTACAGAAGGCTCCAGACATGGTCAAGCATGGCTTCTTCACTTTTTCATCACTTTTAAACCTAGAGAGAGACATAGAGATTAGACTGCGTGTGTGTGTGTGTGTGTGTGTGTGTGTGTGTGTGTGTGTGTGTGTGTGTGTGTGTGTGTGTGTGTGTGTGTGTGTGTGTGTGTGTGTGTGTGTGTGTGTGTGTGTGTGTGTGTGTGTGTGTCCTCTTTACCTTTCTTTCTCTTGTCGACCCAGGGTGATTTGGGATCAGAGCAGATCTTCTCACCTTTCACTGTATAGAAGCTGAAACAGGACACAGAGTTTATTACTACTACTGTATGTGGGTGTGGGTGTGGGTGTGGGTGGGTGTTTGAGACTTACATGACGGCGTTAACACAGGGTGGCATGGAGTTTTGGATGCGGTATCCTTGCAGGTCAAATTTTATAGCAGTGTCAGACACACTTGTGCAGCAGTTTGTGGTCACCTTACTGGGCCGACGATCTGAGGGAAGTGAGAGAGCGAAAAAAAAACTGAAACAAAAGATTGTGAGATCTCTAAAGTAACCATAAATTTTTTTTTGTGAGAGTCTGACAGGAAACTATTAAGACATGAAGCCTGTCCCACCTCAGAGGTATCAGATGGCTCAGCAAAGAATAACAATGTGGAAATCAACCAACCTGTGTCTGTGTCTATCTCTGTGTCTGTGTCTATCTCTGTGTCTGTGTCTATCTCTGTGTCTGTGTCTATCTCTGTGTCGGTGTCTATCTCTGTGTCTGTGTCTATCTCTTTGTCTGTGTCTGTGTTTGTGCGTGCACAGGGTTGGGGAGGAACTAATTACATGTAATCAGTTACAGTGCATTCAGACCCCTTGACTTTTTCCATATTTTGTTACGTTACAGCCTTATTCTAAAATGTATTAAAATGTTCAATCTACATACAATACCCCATCATGACAAAGCAAAAACAGTTTTATAGAAATGTTCGCAAATGTATTAAAAATATAAAAAACTTATATCACATTTACATAAGTATTCAGACCCTTTACTTTGTTGAAATACCTTTGGCAGCGATTACAGCCTCACCTATATTTGGGGAGTTTCTCCCATTCTTCTCTGCAGATCCTCTCAAGTTTTGTCAGGTTGGATGGGGAGCGTCGCTGCACAGCTATTTTTAGGTCTTTCCAGAGATGTTCGCTTGGGTTCAAGTCCGTGCTCTTGCTGGGCCACTCAAGGACATTGAGACTTGTCCCGAAGCCACTCCTGCGTTGTCTTGGCTGTGTGCTTAGGGTCGTTGTCCTGTTGGAAGGTGAACTAATTGGTGGAGTGCTGCAGAGATGGTTGTCCTTCTGGAAGTTTCTCCTATCTCCACAGAGGAGCTCTGTCAGAGTGACCATCGGGTTCTTGGTCACCTCCCTGACCAAGGGCCTTCTCCCCAGATTGCTCAGTTTGGCCGGGCAGCCAGCTCTAGGAAGAGTCTTGGTGGTTCCAAAATTCTTCCATTTAAGAATGATGGAGGCCACTGTGTTCTTGGGGACCTTCAAAGCTGCAGACATGTTTTGGTACCCTTCCCCACATCTGTGCCTCTACACAATCATGTCTCGGAGCTCTACGGACAATTCCTTCGACCTCATTCCTTGGTTTTTGCTCTGACATGCGCTGTCAGTTGTGGGACCTTATATAGACAGGTGTGTGCCTTTCCAGATCATGTCCAATCAATTGAATTTATCACAGGTGGACTCCAATCAAGTTGTATAAACATCTCAAGGATGATCAACGGAAACAGGATGCACCTGAGCTCAATTTTGAGTCTCATAGCAAAGGGTCTGAATACTTATGTAAATAGTATTTCTGTTTTTTATTTTTAATAACTGTGCAAACATTTCTAAAAACCTGTTTTCACTTTGTCATTATGGGGTACTGTGTGTAGATTTATGAGGATTTTTTTTAAACAAAATGTGGAAAAAGTCAAGGGGTCTGAATACTTTCCCAATGCACTGTACGTGTAATCTGATTACAAATAAATTGCAATCAGTTACGTTACCAGCAAACATGCAAAACTAAACAGTTAAAATATATTTTAAAAATACAGATAACTGTGGTTCGTGGACCACTCTGGGTCTGAGAGGTGTCCTAGTTGTAGAGGGTCTATCAAAAAGCTTTCAATTACAGTAACTCAATGGTAACTGTAAACGCATTATAACATGTTCTGCATTTTAAAGTGTGTGAATATATTATATAGCATATACTGTATATTCATATATAGTTCTAGAATATAAACAATATATGTGTAGTTTTCAATCATTCACTTTATCAATCAATCAGTGAATCAATACTCACAGTTGGCAGAGACAGAGGAGAGGTACACACACATGGTGATCAGGAGTGCCAGCGAGATGGTCCTGGACTGGAACATGGACATATTGACTGACTGATTGACTGAATTAATTAATAAATGACTGACTGACAGACAGACAGACAAACAATCACAGCTAGGCACTAAAGTACGGAGACGGGTCGGAGGTCGTACTGATTGGTCTGGTAACCGTGGCGATGAATCTGTGAAAGGCGGTGGAAGTGTCAGGGGTTTAGTTTCTGACGGTGGGTTACATATACCGTACTGGTGGAAACACCCACCTTGCTCTTTTTGTTTGTGTGTGTGTTATGGTGTGATGTGGTCAGTATTCGTAATGCTATAGTCACACCTCCGCCCCCCCCTCTCTCCTTCTCTGTTTTTTTTTTTTGCCCCTTAACAAACCACCAACACCCCCAACCCCTGCAGCAGTGTTTCGGAGAATGATGGATTAATACAGGGTACACACACACACACAAACACCAGAAGGTGTGAAAAGTTGATGCTGCAAATGCTTAGTGTTTTTTCTGTCTGCACCACAACGTCAAAACAGTCATACTGACAACTCAAAATAATAGTTCCATCATTTTATTTTCTATTTCAGTTTCATCAATTTTCTGATGTTACAACTCATTATTGTTGAATAAATAAGTAGAAAAGGAAATTGCTCTTACAAACATTTCTTAAAATAACATTGATTGATCAAAAAGAAACCAATTAAATGTATAAGTACTTAATAAATACATGTGTTAAATAACATTAAGAACTCATTGGCATAATGAATAACTAAAAGTCATCATAACTACTTGAAGAAATTAACTAATAAATACATGAGACACTGGCCTTGAAGATATTTCATAAATAATGATGACAACTGAATTAAATAATAACTAAAAATATATCAAATCTGAGTGTAATATGCAAATTGGAAGTCTGTTTTTTTAGATATGAAGAAGTGGAACTTTAGTGGAACTTTAGTGGAACTTCAGCCATTGGCAATGATTCTATTGGTTGGCTGTTGACTGCTGAGTTAAGGCATTCTCGGTTGATTCCCGATGAGGGGAGGAGGAAAGAGATGTAGGAGAGGAAGTGAGAGAGGGAGGAGAGGAGGAGGCAGGGAAAAGAGAGGAGAGGAGATAGGAGGGAGAGGACGTTACGGAGGGAGAAGAGGGGGAAGCAGGGAAAAGAGAGGAGAAGAGCGAGTGAAGAGAGGAGGAAACAGACAGAGGAGAGGAGGAGAGAGATGGAGGAGAAGAGGGTAAGAAGGTAGAGGTGGAGGTGGAGGTGAGAGAGTTGGAAGAGGAGGAGAGAGGAGGAGAGGAGGGTAAGAAGGTAGAGGTGGAGGTGAGAGAGTTGGAAGAGGAGGAGAGAGGAGGAGAGGAGGGTAAGAAGGTAGAGGTGGAGGTGAGAGAGTTGGTAGAGGAGGAGAGAGGAGGAGAGGAGGGTAAAGACCTAAGGGTGGAAGTGAGAGAGTTGGTAGAGGAGGAGAGAGGAGGAGAGGAGGGTAAGAAGGTAGAGGTGGAGGTGAGAGAGTTGGTAGAGGAGAGAGGAGGAGAGGAGGGTAAGAAGGTAGAGGTGGAGGTGAGAGAGTTGGTAGAGGAGGAGAGAGGAGGAGAGGAGGGTAAGAAGGTAGAGGTGGAGGTGAGAGAGTTGGAAGAGGAGGAGAGAGGAGGAGAGGAGGGTAAGAAGGTAGAGGTGGAGGTGAGAGAGTTGGTAGAGGAGGAGAGAGAAGGAGAGGAGGGTAAGAAGGTAGAGGTGGAGGTGAGAGAGTTGGTAGAGGAGGAGAGAGGAGGAGAGGAGGGTAAGAAGGTAGAGGTGGAGGTGAGAGAGTTGGTAGAGGAGGAGAGAGGAGGAGAGGAGGGTAAAGACCTAAGGGTGGAAGTGAGAGAGAGGGGAGAGAAGTTGACTGAAGGAGGAGAGGAAGGTAAGGAGGTAGTGGTAGGGGAGGAGGTGAGAGAGGGAGATGTTGAGCTCCTGCGGGCCATTCTAGAAGAGAAAAAAATACACAATCAGTTTCCTATTCTCTTTTGTTCTTTCTGTGTGTATGTGCACGTGTGAGCGTGCGTGTGTGATAGTTAACTTACTCAAACTGTTGAATCTTGCGGCGTACCCAGGGTTGTTTATAGTGGCAACAGATCAGACCCTTCTTCGTCTCAAAGCTGCAGGAGAAACTTTGTTAAGACTGAAACTGAAGGGGTTTGACACAACATGTCTGGAGGCTTTGGCACAACATGGACACCACATACAGTAAAGCACTTTGTGACAATATATGAGACTAAACTGGATAAACCTCAATGAAATAAAGACTAAAAGATCTGTTCCTTACATGACAGCCCGTACACAGGGAGCGTTATAGGCCTGAGTCCAGTAGCCTGTGATTGGATCGGTCACTTCGCTCCTGGTCACTGTCTTACAGCACGACGACAGCTTCTCTCCATCTACTGAGGAGGGGGAATCGTTTTCATTGAAAGAAAAATTGGCGTGCTCAGCTCAAATGTTTGTAGTAACAAAAAGTAGCTGCGCACTGAATTCAAAAGGCATACAGAATAGGTCTACTTGAATAAAGGAACAATCACACTCACTGAAACATTCTTTAATAATTTTTTTTACAGCAAATGTCAGAACAAACGGATGCGTTTTGGCAGCATCCCTCGTCAGCATCGTACTTACATATTCTCAAAGAAACAAATCATCTTGACCTGGCAATCACTTCAAAAACCATGTACCTTCCACCTCTAACCACCTAACACACACTCCCTTCTCCTCACCTGTCCCTGTCCAGACCAGCATTGCTATGACGATTGCTGCTGTCCAGATCTTCACCAGAGTTCCACAGGTCACCATCTTTACTGTAAATCTCAGATTCAACTGGTACAATACAAGTTGAATAAATAGATTAATTAATTCTCTCTCTTCTCTGGCAGGCTGCTCAGCTTAGCTCAGGGTCAATTCTGTAGTGTCAGTCTTCACCAGGGTTGAGGTTATATAAAGGCCTGAAAAGCAGAAGTGGCATCTCCGGTTCACTCTTCTCCTCTCCTTTTTTTGTGAATGACAGAATGAATGAAAGACTGTCGGGAGTTTCTGCTGCGTCAGCGCAGATCGTTTACCAAGAGGAAACACTTTCATCAGCATTCCGGACGGAAAAACTTGACATGGGTCTTTCCCAGAATGGCTGTTCGGAAGATCAGACTGCCAGTACGACAGTTGAACTAAGCTCATGAGGTATTTATAGGTTATATTCTTCAAGAATCAATGTAGTAACTGCCGATTGACTCTTTAAGGTATGGCCTAATGACTGAGCTAAACATGCTCTGATGAAGGCTTTACTAATGAAACCTACTGTAGTAGGTGGAAGATAAAGTGATTTTGTCCTTTATGTCCAAGATTGAGTGCCTCTACTTTTTCTTTTGTCAGTTGACTTTAGTGTGTGGTTTAGGATGATGACATCATCTTGACCCCATCCCAATTACACATGAAAAGTCGCAACCTTAACCTTTGTACAGCATTGGGTTTTATGCTGTCAGACCACGGGTGGCCAACCCTGATCCTGGAGAGCTACAAGGTATGCAGCCTTTAGTTATACACCTGATTAGCCTAATGAACCAATCATTAGTCTTCTTACTCAGACGCATGAACACGGATGAAATCATATATATATATATATATATATATATATATATATATATAATTTCCGTCTGTCAAAGTACATCTCATCCCTGACAATCATCTCTGTTGTACTTTGTCAGACAGTGGAGGACTCCCATTGAAAATGCATTGGCTCCATATGAAATTCTAGACAAATTCCCAATATGGCCACGGAATAAGGTGTGTAGTGCTGGTAATGACCTAACCCTGTAGACCCCACTCCTTGTAGATCTCCTGGAGCAGGATTGGCTACTCCTGTGCTAGACTGATTATTGTAGTTAATGTAGACTGAACAAAAACATAAACACAGCATGTAAAGTGTTGGTTCCATGTTTCATGAACTGTTATAAAAGATCCCAGAATCGTTCCAAACGCACAAAAAGCTTATTGCTCTCAAATTTGGTGCACAAATTGGTTTACATCCCTGTTAGTGAGCATTTCTCCTTTGCCAAGACAATCCATCCATCTGACATCTGTGGCCTTGTGCCTTGTGCTGTGGACAATAAAAGGCTACTCTAAAATGTGAAGTTAAATCACACAACACAATGCCACAGATTTGAGGGAGCGTGCAATTGGCATGCTAACTGCAGGAATGTCCACCAGAGCTGTAGCCAGAAAATGGAATGTTCATTTCTCTACCAACGTCATTTTAGAGAATTTGTCAGTATGTCCATCCGGCCTCACAATTGCAGACCATGTGTAACCACGCCAGCCAAGGACCTCCACATCTGGCTTTGTCACCTGTGGGATCGTCTGAGACCAGCCACCCGGACAGCTGATGAAACTGTGGGTTTGCACAACCAAAGAATTTCTGCCCAAACTGTCAGGGAAGCTCATCTGTGTGCGCGTCGTCCTCACCAGGGTCTTGACCTGACTGCAGTTCGACATCGTAACCAACTTCAGTGGGCAAATACTCACCTTCAATCGCCACTGGCACCTGGAGAAGTGAGCTCTTCACAGATGGATCCCAGTTTCAACTGTACCAGGCAGATGGCAGACATTGTGAACAGAGTACCCCATGGTGGGGGTGGGTTATGGTATGGGCAAGCATAAGCTATGGACAATGAATACAATTGCATTTAATCCATGGCAATTTGAATGCACAGAGATACCGTGATGATATCCTGAGGACAATTGTCGTGCCTGTAACAACCTGGCTCATAGTTCGTAACAACAAAGGGAAACCACGCATAACTTAAATGTAAAAAAGAATACATTTATTAAACTAAATAATAATAAATACAAAAATGTAACATCAGCTATGGACATTTGTAGGATCAATCAAATTCAATCAAATGTATTTATAAAGCCCTTTCTACATCAGCCGATGTCACAAAGTGCTATACAGAAACCCAGCCTAAAACCCCAAACAGGATCAGTAGTGTATGCGGTGTGTTGTATGGTGAAAACAGGTGGTGGAAGCCAGCCTGCCAGTCAGCCAACTTTTATAGCCTTCAGGCCAAGCCTGCCCAGACTGGCCTCCTGGAACAAGCAGACTACCAAACAGGAGATCCCAGCAGATCCCCCCAAAATGAACGGGGTTCCACCACAAACCTGAAACAAAAACAAATCAGAAAGAACCAAACACAAAAAAACAAATGCCTTTTGCTCCACTTATTACTAAACATAAAGAAAACACTCACCTGTACCACCTGACCCACCTCTGCCCTCCAGACTGCCCCTCCCTCTCCCACCTGTACCCCCTGACCCACCTCTGCCCTCCAGACTGCCCCTCCCTCTCCCACCTGTACCCCCTGACCCACATCTGCCCTCCAGGCTTCCCCTCCCTCTCCCACCTGTACCCCCTGACCCACCTCTGCCCTCCAGGCTTCCCCTCCCTCTCCCCCCTGTACCCCCTGACCCACCTCTGCCCTCCAGACTGCCCCTCCCTCTCCCCCCTGTACCCCCTGACCCACCTCTGCCCTCCAGACTGCCCATCCCTCTCCCACCTGTACCCCCTGACCCACCTCTGCCCTCCAGGCTTCCCCTCCCTCTCCCACCTGTACCCCCTGACCCACCTCTGCCTTCCAGACTGCCCATCCCTCTCCCACCTGTACCCCCTGACCCACCTCTGCCCTCCAGGCTTCCCCTCCCTCTCCCACCTGTACCCCCTGACCCACCTCTGCCCTCCAGGCTTCCCCTCCCTCTCCCACCTGTACCCCCTGACCCACCTCTGCCCTCCAGGCTTCCCCTCCCTCTCCCACCTGTACCCCCTGACCCACCTCTGCCCTCCAGACTGCCCATCCCTCTCCCACCTGTACCCCCTGACCCACCTCTGCCCTCCAGACTGCCCATCCCTCTCCCACCTGTACCCCCTGACCCACCTCTGCCCTCCAGGCTTCCCCTCCCTCTCCCACCTGTACCCCCTGACCCACCTCTGCCTTCCAGACTGCCCATCCCTCTCCCACCTGTACCCCCTGACCCACCTCTGCCCTCCAGACTGCCCATCCCTCTCCCACCTGTACCCCCTGACCCACCTCTGCCCTCCAGGCTTCCCCTCCCTCTCCCACCTGTACCCCCTGACCCACCTCTGCCCTCCAGGCTTCCCCTCCCTCTCCCACCTGTACCCCCTGACCCACATCTGCCCTCCAGACTGCCCCTCCCTCTCCCACCTGTACCCCCTGACCCACCTCTGCCTTCCAGACTGCCCATCCCTCTCCCACCTGTACCCCCTGACCCACCTCTGCCCTCCAGGCTTCCCCTCCCTCTCCCACCTGTACCCCCTGACCCACCTCTGCCCTCCAGACTGCCCATCCCTCTCCCACCTGTACCCCCTGACCCACCTCTGCCCTCCAGGCTTCCCATCCCTCTCCCACCTGTACCCCCTGACCCACCTCTGCCCTCCAGGCTTCCCCTCCCTCTCCCACCTGTACCCCCTGACCCACCTCTGCCCTCCAGGCTTCCCCTCCCTCTCCCACCTGTACCCCCTGACCCACCTCTGCCCTCCAGGCTTCCCATCCCTCTCCCACCTGTACCCCCTGACCCACCTCTGCCTTCCAGACTGCCCATCCCTCTCCCACCTGTAACCCCTGACCCACCTCTGCCCTCCAGGCTTCCCCTCCCTCTCCCACCTGTACCCCCTGACCCACCTCTGCCCTCCAGACTGCCCCTCCCTCTCCCAGCTGTACCCCCTGACCCACCTCTGCCCTCTAGGCTTCCCCTCCCTCTCCCACCTGTACCCCCTGACCCACCTCTGCCTTCCAGACTGCCCATCCCTCTCCCAGCTGTACCCCCTGACCCACCTCTGCTCTCCAGGCTTCCCCTCCCTCTCCCACCTGTACCCCCTGACCCACATCTGCCCTCCAGGCTTCCCCTCCCTCTCCCACCTCAGCAACCTCAGATCCCAAGGAGCACTTTAAAAGGGAGAGAAAGAGAGACAGAACCAGGGAAGCAAGAGTGAAACAGGAGAGGATAGGCAAGTTATCCAAAACAATAACAAAAAACTACGGCATAGGGGCGCGGGACAAGTCAAGGATGTTTTCTTTGACCTTAATATGGCCAAAGTCCAAATTGTACGGCTGCAAAACAGCACCCACCACATAAGCCTCTGATTAGGGTTCTGCAAGGATCGCAGAAACGTCAGGGGATTATGATCTGTGTACACCACGAGAGAGATGCCACCCGAACCAACATACACATCAACATGTTGGAGAGCCTAAATAAGCTCAAGCACTTCCTTCTCTACCACAGAATAATTGAGCTGGTTCGAGTTAAACTTCTTAGAGAAGTAACTAATTGGACGGTCCACCCCCTGAATATCTGCAACAGAACAGCACCAACGCCTACATCACTATCATCTACACGGAGTATGAATGGATGATTCAAACGAGGGGCAACAAGCACTGGGGCAGAACACAATAGTGTCTTTACGTTCTCGAACGCAGCTTGACACCTGTCCAATGAAATATACTTCACCTGAGCCTTAAGCAGGTCGGTCAGGGGTGCTACCACCGAGGAGGACTTCTTACAGAATCTTCCATAATAACCAACCATACCACTGGGGAAACTACGCCCTGACTGACCACTTTGCCGAGATAAGTGACCGTTGCTTTAGTAAACTCACATTTGACCAGATTAACTTCATCCGTCGCCATCACCTCATGTTTCAGCATGATAATGCACGGCCCCATGTTGCAGGGATCTGTATACGATTCCTGGAAGCTGAAAATGTCCCAGTGGCCTGTATACTCATCAGAAATGTCACCCATTAAGCACGTTTGAGATGCTCTGGATCGACGTATACGACAGCGTCTTCCAGTTCCCGCCAATATCCAGCAACTTCGCACAGCCATCGAAGAGGAGTGGGACAACATTCCACAGGCCACAATCAACAGCCTGATCAACTCTATCCAACGGAGATGTGTCGACCGCATCCACACCCCTACCTGTTTTTAAAGGTATCTGTGACCAACAGATGCATATCTGTATTCCCAGTCATGTGAAATCCAAAGATTAGGGCCTAATGAATGTATTTAAATTGACTGATTTCCTTATATGAACTGTAACTCATTAAAATGTTGCATTTGTATTTTTGTTCAGTGTTGTTGCTCTATAGATTAACCAACATCCTGTTATTAGTCAGAGTTTAAGTTGGCTGACAGGATGTGTGTGTGTGTGTGTGTGTGTGTGTGTGTGTGTGTGTGTGTGTGTGTGTGTGTGTGTGTGTGTGTGTGTGTGTGTGTGTGTGTGTGTGTGTGTGTGTGTGTGTGTGTGTGTGTGTGTGTGTGTGTTGCCTAACCATGCAGATGAGAAATTAACACCTCTGTGTTCTACCGAATGTTAACCAGAAATCAAATCAAATCAAACTTTATTTGCCACATGCGCCGAATACAACAAGTGTAGACTTTACCGTGAAATGCTTAATTACAAGCCCTTAACCAACAGTGCAGTTCAAGAAGAAGAAAATATTTACCAAGTAAGCTAAAATAAAAAGTAATAATAAAAAATAACACAATAAGAATAACAATAACGAGGCTATATACAGGGAGCACTGGTACAGAGTCAGTGTGCAGGGGTACAGGTTAGTTGAGGTAATATGTACATGTAGGTGGGCCGAAGTGACTATGCATAGGTAACAAACAAACAGCGAGTAGCAGCAGTGTATGGGGGGGGGTCAATGTAAATTGTCCGGTGGCGATTTTTATGACTTGTTCAGCAGTCTAATGGCTTTGGGGTAGAAGCTGTTGAGGAGCCTTTTGGTCCTAGACTTGATGCTCCGGTATCACTTGACGTGCGGTAGCAGAGAAAACAGTCTATAACTTGTGTGACTGGAGTCTCTAACAATTTTATGGGCTTTCCTCTGACACTGCCTATTATATAGGTCCTGGATGGGAGGAAGCTTGGCCCCAGTGATATACTGGGCGGTTCGCACTACCCTCTGTAACGCCTTACGGTCAGATGCCGAGCAGTTGCCATACCAGGCGGTGATGCAACCGGTCAGGATGCTCTTGATGGTGCAGCTGTAGAACCTTTTGAGGATCTGGGGGTCCTTTTGAGGATCTGGGGCCCGCTCAGCAAACTGGATGTAGTCTATCACAGTGCCATCTGTTTTGTCACCAAAGCCCCATATACTACCCACCACTGCGACCTGTATGCTCTCGTTGGCTGGCCCTGACTACATATTTGTCGCCAAACCCACTGGCTCCCGGTCATCTATAAGTCTTTGCTAGGTAAAGCCCCGCCTTATCTCAGCTCACTGGTCACCATAGCAGCACCCACCCGTAGAACGCGCTCCAGCAGGTATATTTCACTGGTCACCCCCAGAGCCAACACTTCCTTTGGCCGCCTTTCCTTCCAGTTCTCTGCAGCCAATGACTGGAACAAATTGCAAAAATCTCTGAAGCTGGAGTCTTATATCTCCCTCTCTAACTTTAAGCATCAGCTGTCAGAGCAGCTTACCAATCACTGTACCTGTACACAGCCAATCTGTAAATAGCACACTCAATTACCTCATCCCCATATTGTTATTTATCCTCTTGCTCTTTTGCACCCCAGTATCTCTACTTGCACATCATCATCTATCACTCCAGTGTTAATGCTAAATTTTAATTATTTCTCCTCTATGGCCTATTTATTGCCTTACCTCCCTACTCTTCTACATTTGCACACACTGTACAGTCGTGGCCAAAAGTTTTGAGAATGACACAAATATTCATTTTCAAGTCTGCTGCCTCAGTTTGTATGATGGCATTTTGCATTCACTCCAGAATGTTATGAAGAGTGATCAGATGAATTGCAATTAATTGCAAAGTCCCTCTTTGCCATGCACATGAACTGAATCCCCAAAAAACATTTCCACTGCATTTCTGCAGAAGGCTTCAGGGCGGCCAAGAAAGTCCAGCAAGCGCCAGGACCGTCCCCTAAAGTTGATTCAGCTGCGGGATTGGGACACCACCAGTACAGAGCTTGCTTGGGAATGGCAGCAGGCAGGTGTGAGTGCATCTGCATGCACAGTGAGGCAAAGACTTTTTGAGGATGGCCTGGTGTCAAGAAGGGCAGCAAAGAAAGAGTGAAAGAGTGAAATAGTGTGTGTGTGTGTGTGTGTGTGTGTGTGTGTGTGTGTGTGTGTGTGTGTGTGTGTGTGTGTGTGTGTGTGTGTGTGTGTGTGTGTGTGTGTGTGTGTGTGTGTGTGTGTGTGTGTGTGTGTGTGTGTGTGTGTGTGTGTGTGTGCGCGTGTATTGCATAACCATGCAGAAGCGAAATTAACACCTCTATGTTCTACAGACTGCTTACTGAATGGTAACCACTAACCAGACAGGCAGTGGGGGGGAGGAAGAGAGAGAGAGAGAGAGAGAGAGAGAGAGAGAGAGAGAGAGAGAGAGAGGAGAGAGAGAGAGAGAGAGAGAGAGAGAGAGAGAGAGAGAGAGAGAGAGAGAGAGAGAGAGAGAGAGAGAGAGAGAGAGAGAGAGAGAGAGAGAGAGAGAGAGAGAGACATAAAAAGAGACATAAAAAGACATCACTGAAATGAGTTTTTTATCATGCCATGTGCAATTATTGTACATCTGATGGTGACCATTGCAGACTTGGTCATTAATAGTTTGTGGTCAGGATGAGAACAAACTTGGCTTCCTTCCTGCTGGCTCTCTCTCTCCCTGGGAAAGAGGAAGGGACCACGTCTAACACAGACACACACACACAGTAAGCGTCCGGTTGTCATGCTTTTATTACTCATTCCAGTACCTTCCATGTTAGCCATGTCACAGTCACACTGAGAGAAGAGGAGAGGGGCCAGAGGAAGACTGGGTCATGTGACTGACTGACTGACATGGGAACAATATGCTACTATGATCATGACCATTTCAGTCAATAGTGTTTTATTTGTTTATCTGTTGGCCAAATAAATACAGGTTCACTGAAACAGCTGCGTCTGTGAGTTTAGGGGGTAGCTAGCAGTAGGAGTTAAGGACAAGGAGTAGCGGCTAGTGGAAGAGGATAGGATCAGGGACTGAGGGAATGGCTTTGTCAGTAGAACTGATGGGCAGTGTTATCACCATGACCACAGCCCAGTGACACGATTGAGTGTCACAACCTTTAACCTTTATGCAGCCATTACAGGGTCTAGTTACTATGGAGATACTCAGATAGGTCTCCCGTTCTCTATTTTGTATCATTGTAAAGCACTTTGAGAATGAAAGACTTTATACAAACAAAGTTATGTTATTATCACAGCATAAAAAAAGGACAGAGGAAATAAATAAATACAAATGCCTTTAAAACACCTTAATGAATTGAGTACAATAAATTAATGCCGGGATGAGGTTGAAATAAATAAATAAATACATAAATAATCTGATAAAGAGAGCTTGAAATACTTAAATCACACAAATCATAATCTTCATTTTCACTGTCTTCTTAATATCTTAGTTCTGTAGCTCCTGGTTGAGAGAGATCTTAGTTCTGTAGTTCCTGGTTGAGAGAGGCTGCTGAACCTGCTGCTGGCGATGATGATGATCTAGGATCATGGTCTGATGGTTATTTAATCAGTGGGTCACACTGTATTCCTCTCTGTGTGTGTGGAGAGAGACAGAGAGAGAGAGAGAGAGAGAGAATTTAGGATTGAGCTAGTTTGTTCTGAAGGCTGTAGGGTTTTGGGTTCATGGCGTAGTGTGCAGTGTGTAGGGGTTGACTGACCTGTTCCAGTGATGCTAGCTCAGCAGGGAGCCATCTGGCTTTGGGGTTGATGCACTTCCACTGCTCCCCACTGGTGAAACTGTGGAAGTACAGACAGACATACAAACACACACACAGAGACAGAGAGACACACAGAGAGAGCGAGAGAGACAGAGAGAGACAGAGAGAGACAGAGACAGAGAGAGCAAGAGAGAGAGAGACACACACAGAGAGAGAGAGATACACAGAGAGAAAGAGAAAGAAAGAGAGACAGAGGAAGAGAGAAAGAGAGAGAGACGCAGAGAGAAAGAGAGAGAGAGACAGACACAGAGACAGACAAACAGAGAGACAGAGAGCGAGAGAGACAGGGATAGAAAGAGGGGAGGGAGAGAGGATGAGAGAGACATGGACAGAAAGAGGGGAGGGAGAGAGGACGAGAGAGACGGACAGAAAGAGAGGAGGGTGAGAGGACGAGATAGGACGAGAGAGAGATGTAATTAAAGGTATGAATACAATTTCTTAAATTTCCAGTATACAAATTATGTAATTACGTTCCGGCCCCCCCTAACCAACCCTCAGATATAAATCGACCTGTGGCTGAATCTAGTTGCCTACCCATGGTCTAACGTATTAACTTGGTAAATGTGAGTATTTGCCTGCTCCTCTGCATCTGTGCGAATATGTGTGTGTGTGTGTGTTCTTACATGTATGCTTTGAGGTTACATTTCCCACGAGGTATCTGAATAAGACACTGTGTGATTGGTTCTGCTGGACGTTTTTTGGATGTCTTCAAACAGCAATTTAGAGGCCTCATTCCCTGGGAACGCACTGCATCACACACACACTTTAAACATGCAGTACTTGACGCTATCAGCCCACAAAGAAACGTTAAACATGCAGTACACACTAGCAACACACACTGCAACATAAGTGTAACATGCGCACAAAATCCGGAATCCAACACACACCATACTCACACGCACAGCAATACACTTCCAAAATACCACAACTACACACTAACACAGCAATACACACACTGATGCTATATACCATAAATACACACACACACAACCAAAAACATACAACCACACCCACACTTACCTTCCAATGTAGAGGAGAGGATGGCCATGGTCAGCGCCAGTAGACACAGCACACGGCTAACAGAGAAAAACACACACATCTTCAAATGGTAGCTATGTCGCTAACACTAGCTGCTAAAACCTGCTCTTGCTGTCTCTTTGTTCTGATGTAGAGACAGGGAGTTAGGGTCCTCTTATAAGGCATTAGAAAACAGGAACTAATGAGGCCATAATTTACTGTGTTTCTTACAAATTTGGAAACACGCTGTCACTCTGAGTCAATGACACACACGCACACAGGCACTCGCGTTGCACAGTGTTATCGGATGGCAGAGATGGATAATCTCTAATGATGATTATTGCTTCATGTCTGTATGTTGAGGAGGTGAGGTAAGTAGGGCCCACACTCTTCAGGAGAAGTATGTTCTTCAATGACAATTATAATTATTGGTCAAGTGATCAAGTAAGTTTTCCTAGCAAGTCACACACACACAGTTTTATCTGATGGCACAGGTTGGGGAGCTGAGGTAAGGATAACCTTGGGGAGGTGAGGTAAGGATAACCTTGGGGAGGTGAGGTAAGGATAACCTTGGGGAGGTGAGGTAGGGATAACCTTGGGGAGGTGAGGTAAGGATAACCTTGGGGAGGTGAGGTAAGGATAACCTTGAGGAGGTGAGGTAAGGATAACCTTGGGGAGGTGAGGTAAGGATAACCTTGGGGAGCTGAGGTAGGGATAACCTTGGGGAGGTGAGGTAAGGATAACCTTGGGGAGGTGAGGTAAGGATAACCTTGGGGAGGTGAGGTAAGGATAACCTTGGGGAGCTGAGGTAAGGATAACCTTGGGGAGATGAGGTAAGGATAACCTTGGGGAGGTGAGGTAAGGATAACCTTGGGGAGGTGAGGTAAGGATAACATTGGGGAGGTGAGGTAAGGATAACCTTGGGGAGCTGAGGTAAGGATAACCTTGGGGAGCTGAGGTAAGGGTAACCTTGGGGAGGTGAGGTAAGGATAACCTTGGGGAGGTGAGGTAAGGATAACCTTGGGGAGGTGAGGTAAGGATAACCTTGGGGAGGTGAGGTAAGGATAACCTTGGGGAGCTGAGGTAGGGATAACCTTGGGGAGGTGAGGTAAGGATAACCTTCAGGAGCTGAGGTAAGGATAACCTTGGGGAGATGAGGTAAGGATAACCTTCAGGAGAACTATGACTCTGTTCTATGAAAATGATTTTTCTAGAAAGGCAAGCAGTGTAGTAATCTTTTCAATTAAGTAACTGTTGGGGGATGATGTGACCCTTGAACGAGATGGCCACATTTAACATAGCTCCGCACAAGTAATTTCCAATTCTTAATCTTACCTCCACATTTCAAGTTCAACCCCATTAGCTTTAGTCAAAAAAGCCATGGCGGCTACAAAAGGTGACATTAAATGTGACATTTTTACCCGGACTCGAGCAATAGCCACAGAAAAAGCCTCAAAGAAACAGCTAGCTTTAGAAACAGCTAGCGCCAGGAGCAAGAGGACCGGTCCCTTCCCGAGGCCCAACAACTGCCAACCTCGCCCTCTGTCAAAGACATCCTTTCTGAGCTGAGATCCCAACGTACAGAACTCAACATCAAACTAGATGGCATTAACTCTCAGCTCAGTGCGATAGGGAGCAAGGTGACAACCCTGGAAAATGCCTGACATCAACAACAAGATAACCATAAACGCGGGCGCCTGGATGAGGCAGAGGAGCAAATCCTATCCATGGAAAACTCACTGGCAGACGCCATGGAAACAATAGCATCTGTAACACTTCGTTGACCAAGGCATCTTCAGGGGATTCAAATAGCCAAATGAGCTCAGGATCCTTCAAGGAGCCCTTACTTTAAAATGGCGCAGGAAGAAATGGCAGCAGTTTTACGGGCGCCTAACCAATTGTGCTATTATATGGGGGTTTTTGCATTATTTGTAACTTATTATTATTATTATTATTTTTTTTTTTTTTACCCCCTTTTCTCCCCAATTTTCGTGGTATCCAATCGCTAGTAATTACTATCTTGTCTCATCGCTACAACTCCCGTACGGGCTCGGGAGAGACGAAGGTCGAAAGTCATGCGTCCTCCGAAGCACAACCCAACCAAGCCGCACTGCTTCTTAACACAGCGCGCCTCCAACCCGGAAGCCAGCCGCACCAATGTGTCGGAGGAAACACCGTGCACCCGCCCCCCTTGGTTAGCGCGCACTGCGCCCGGCCCGCCACAGGAGTCGCTGGAGCGCGATGAGACAAGGATATCCCTACCGGCCAAACCCTCCCTAACCCAGACGATGCTAGGCCAATTGTGCGTCGCCCCACGGACCCCCCGGTCGCGGCCGGCTGCGACAGAGCCTGGGCGCGAACCCAGAGACTCTGGTGGCACAGCTAGCGCTGCGATGCAGTGCCCTAGACCACTGCGCCACCCGGGAGGCCCCTGTAACTTATTTTGTACATAATGTTTCTGCCACCGTATCTTACGGCAAAAAAGAGCTTCTGGATATCAGGACAGCGATCACTCACCTCGGATTAGACTAAGATTCATTCTTCAACAAGCAGGATGCACAGGATATACTGCTAACACCCGACAAGGCCAACATCCCCATTATTGGCAAGAGAAAGAGACACAGGTACAGAGGACACAGAGCGGGGTGCCTCGTAAGGATTCGCAGAAGGTGAGTGGGAAAGCTGCCGTTACAGTCAATATTACTTGCCAACGTACAATCATTGGACAATAAATTAGACGAGGAACGATCACGAATATTCTACCAACGGGACATCAAACACTGTAACATCTTATGTTTCATGGAATCGTGGCTGAATGATGACATGGATATTCAGCTAGCAGGATATACGCTGCACCAGCTAGATAGAACAGCACACTCCGGTAAGACGAGGGGGGGCGGTCTGTGCATATTTGTAAACAACAGTTGGTGCACGAAATCTAAGGAAGTCTCTAGATTTTCCTCGCCTGAAGTAGAGTATCTTATGATAAACTGTAGACCACACTATTTGCCAAGAGAGTTGTCATCTATACTTTTCATGGCTGTTTATTTACCACCACAGACGGATGCTGGCACTAAGACCGCACTCAGTCAGCTGTATAAGGAAATAAGCAAACAGGAAACCGCTCACCCAGATGCGGCACTCCTAGTGGCCGGAAACTTTAATGCAGAGAAACTTAAATCAGTTTTACCTAATCTCTATCAACATGTTAAATGTGCAACCAGAGGGAAAACAATTCTAGATCACCCGTACTCCACACACAGAGTACAAAGCTCTCCCTCGCCCTCCATTTGGTAAATCTGACCACAATTCTATCCTCCTGATTCCTGCTTACAAGCAAAAATTAAAGCAGGAAGAACCAGTGACTCGGTCTATAAAAAAGTGGTCAGATGAAGCAAATGCTAAACTATAGGACTGTTTTGCTATCACAGACTGGAAAATGTTCCAGGATTCTTCCGATTGCATTGAGGAGTACACAACATCAGTCACTGGCTTAACAATAAGTGTATCGAGGACTTCATCCCCACAGTGACTGTACATACATACCCCAATCAGAAGCCATGGATTACAGGCAACATTCGTACTGAGCTAAAGGGTAGAGCTGCCACTTTCAAGGTGAGGGACTCTAACCCGGAAGCTTACAAGAAATCCTGCTATGCCCTCCGACGAACAGTCAAACAGGCAAAGTGCCAATACAGGGCTAAGATTGAATCATACTACACCGGCTCCGACGCTCGTCTTATGTGGCAGGGCTTGCAAACTATTACAGACTACAAAGGGAAGCACAGCCGCGAGCTGCCCAGTGACATGAGCCTACCAGATGAGCTAAATCACTTCTATGCTCGCTTCGAGGCAAGCAACACTGAGGCATGCATGAGAGCATCAGCTGTTCCAGACGACTGTGTGATCACGCTCTCCGTAGCTGAGATTCACAAGGCCGCAGGGCCAGACAGATTACCAGGACGTGTGTCCGGGCATGTGCTGACCAACTGGCAGGTGTCTTCACTGACATTTTCAACATGTCCCTGATTGAGTCTATAATACCAACATGTTTCAAGCAGACCACCATAGTCCCTGTGCCCAAGAACACTAAGGCAACCTGCCTAAATGACTACAGACCCGTAGCACTCATGTCCGTAGCCATGAAGTGCTTTGAAAGGCTGGTAATGACCGCCTTATCCTGTTGATATTTCGTTTTAATAATAACAAACTTATCCTATAGATAGATCCCTCTTAGGAATTTGCTCCCTCATTTCGGTTTTATTTAGTCCAAACGATTAGGCCTATGTGCTTTGGGGGATGTATTTGTAGGCTGGGCTATTGATTTTATTTACTTAATTTCTCCCTCTCCTTTTTACTGTGGTCTGGATGGGGGCTAGGTTGTCACTTACTTAATGCGGGGCAGAGAGAATCAGGTATTTTTTTATTTCTCTCTTGGGAGACGTTGTGCGTTGCGAACTGTTCCCATTTTTCGGAACACAGAATTGTGACTGAGCGTGGGATTAACAGATCCAACAGGATATGTCGAGTTGTTTGGCAACTCGGCTGGGGTTTTCAGAGATTTTTATTTTCTTTTATGTGATCGCAGCTGTAACTATTATCCACCTATACCCAGAGATGACTTGCACTAGAGTTCGATTACTGTTCGATGACGTTGACTAGTACCTTAAATCTACTCACATGGAACTGCCATGGTCTAGGTCATGCAATAAAATGGAAAAACATACTATGTGCTCTCAAAAAGGAAAAAGCAGACGTTGCGCTATTACAAGAGACACACCTCTGTGATGCTAAACTCCGCAGAGCTTGGGTGTGACAGGTGTATTTTTCATCTTCCAAATCAAACAGTAGAGTCACAGCCATACTTATCCATAAGCATGTTCCATTCATAATTGACAAAAACATATCTGATCCGGAGGGGAGATTTATTCTGATAACTGGGTCACTGTATGGGCAACCAATTACAATCTTAAATATATACGCCCCTAACACAGATACTCCTGCTTTCATGTCCAAATGATAACCCTGTTCAATGAGCATTGTGTTTCCTTTGGAGTGCTGGCTGGAGATTTTAATTGTACCCTCAACTCTGGACAAATCATCTCAAGTCTCAATGGTAGACCATTCCATTCTTGTGGGTCGGCTAAGGAGTATTGGTGTCTCTGAGGGGTCTTTGGCCTGGTTTGCTAACTACCTCTCTCAAAGAGTGCAGTGTATAAAGTCAGAACATCTGCTGTCTCAGCCACTGCCTGTCACCAAGGGTGTACCCCAAGGCTCGATCCTAGGCCCAACACGCTTCTCAATTTACATCAACAACATAGCTCAGGCTGTAGGAAGCTCTCTCATCCATTTATATTCCGATGATGCAGTCTTATACTCAGCTGGCCCCTCCCCGAAATGTGTGTTAAACGCTCTACAAACAAAGCTTTCACATATCAAAGCTGCAGGCTAAAGTTAAATCTAGACTTGGTTTCCTCTATTGTAATTGTTCCTCTTTCACCCCAGCTGCCAAACTAACCCTGATTCAGATGACCATCCTACCCATGCTAGATTACGGAGATGTAATTTATAGATCGGCAGATAAGGGTGTTCTCGAGAGGCTAGATGTTCTTTACCATTCGGCCATCAGATTTGCCACCAATGCTCCTTATAGGACACATCAATGCACTCTATACTCTTCTGTAAACTGGTCATCTCGGTATACCTGTTGCAAGACGCACTAGTTGATGCTTATTTATAAAACCCTCTTAGGCCTCACTCCTCCCTATCTGAGATATCTACTGCAGCCCTGTTCCCCCACATACAACACCCATTCTGCCAGTCACATTCTATTAAAGGTCCCCAAAGCACACGTCCCTGGGTCGCTCGTCTTTTCAGTTCGCTGCAGCTAGCGACCGGAACAAGCTGCAACAAACACTCAAACTGGACAGTTTTATCTCAATCTCTTCATTCAAAGACTTAATCATGGACACTCTTACTGACAGTTGTGGCTGCTTTGCGTGATGAATTGTTGTCTCGACCTTCTTGCCCTTTGTGCTGTTGTCTGTGCCCAAAAATGTTTGTACCCTGTTTTGTGCTGCTACAATGTTGTGCTGCTGCCATGTTGTGTTGGCTTGCGAAAGTATTCACCCCCTTGGCATTTTTCCTATTTTGTTGCCTTACAACCTGGAATTAAAATAGATTTTTGGGGGGTTTGTACCATTTGATTTACACAACATGCCTACCACTTTGAAGATGAAAAATATTTTTTTCTTGTGAAACAAACAATAAGTAAGACAAAAAACGGAAAACTTGAGCGTGCATAACTATTCACCAACCCCCCCCCACCCCCACCCCCAAAGTCAATACTTTGTAGAGCCACCTTTTGCAGCAATTACAGCTGCAAGTCTCTTGGGGTATGTCTCTATAAGCCTGGCACATCTAGCCACTGGGATTTTTCCCCATTCTTCAAAGCAAAACTGCTCCAGCTCCTTCAAGTTGGATGGGTTCCGCTGGTGTACAGCAATTGGATTGAGGTCTGGGCTTTCACTAGGCCATTCCAAGACATTTAAATGTTTCCCCTTAAACCACTCAAGTGTTGCTTTAGCAGTATGCATAGGGTCATTTCCTGCTGGAAGATGAACCTCCGGCCCAGTCTCAAACCTCTGGAGACTGAAACAGGTTTCCCTTAAGAATTTCCCAGTATTTAGCACCATCCATCATTCCTTCAATTATGACCAGTTTCCCAGTCCCTGCCGATGAAAAACATCCCCACAGCATGATGCTGCCACCACCATGCTTCACTGTGGGGATGATGTTCTCGGGGTGATGAGAGGTGTTGAGTTTGTGCCAGACATAGCATTTTCCTTGACGTCCAAAAAGCAACATTTTAATCTCATCTGACAAGAGTACTTTCCATATGTTTGGGGAGTCTCCCACATGCCTTTAGGCGAACACCAAGCGTGTTTGCTTATTTGTTTCTTTAAGCAATGGCTTTTTTTCTGGCCACTCTTCCATAAAGCCCAGCTCTGTGGAGTGTACGGCTTAAATTGGTCCTATGGACAGATACTCCAATCTCCACTGTGGAGCTTTGCAGCTCCTTCAGAGTTATCTTTGGTCTCTTTGTTGCCTCTCTGATTAATGACCTCCTTGCCTGGTCAGTGAATTTTGGTGGGCAGCCCTCTCTTGGCAGGTTTGTTGTGGTGCCATATTCTTTCCATTTTTGAATAATGGATTTAATGGTGCTCCGTGGGATGTTCAAAGTTTTGGATATTATTTCATAACCCAACCCTGATCTGTACTTCTCCACAGCTTTGCCCCTGATCTGTTTGGAGAGCTCCTTGGTCTTCATGGTGCCGCTTGCTTGGTGGTGCCCCTTGCTTAGTGGTGTTGCAGACTCTGCGTCCTTTCAGAACAGGTGTATATATACTGAGATCATGTGACAGATCATGTGACACTTAGATTGCACACAGGTGGACTTTATTTAACTAATTATGTGACTTCTGAAGGTAATTGGTTGCACCAGATCTTATTTAGGGGCTTCATAGCAAAGGGGGTGAATACATATGCACCAATTTTGCACCAATTTTGACTATTTTGTGTATGTCCATTACATGAAATCCAAATAAAAATCCATTTAAATTACAGGTTGAAATGCAACAAAATAGGAAAAACGCCAAGGGGGATGAATACATTTGCAAGGCACTGTACCATGTTGTTATCATGTTGTGTTGCTACCATGCTGTGTTGTCATGTGTTGCTGCCATGCTATGTTGTTGTCGTAGGTCTCTCTTTATGTAGTGTTGTGTTGTCTCTGTTGTCGTGATGTGTGTTTTGTCCTATATATTTATTTTATTTGTTTTTATTTTTAATCCACGTCCTCACAGGAGGCCTTTTGCCTTTTGGTAGGCCGTCATTGTAAATAAGAATTTGTTCTTAACTGACTTGCCTAGTTAAATAAAGGTTAAATAAAATAATAAAAGTCCCCACCACAAACCCTAGATCGGCAAAGATGTTGAACTCTCTTACTAAAGAGATGAGACTGATATATATCTGGAGAGAGACTTATAGCTCATCTATGGACTATACATACTACTCTAATGTCCATAACACCTACTCCCGTATAGATTACATTTTTATCCCAAAGTGTTCCATGCATTCTGCCCCTTGTACAATCGGACCTATAGCACTTTCAGATCACGCCTTTGCCTGCCTCCACTTTGACCTCTGTAAAAACATCCCGAGGTCAAAGAGCTGGAAATTCAACACCTTAATGTTATCAAACAAAGCATTCCATACATTGGTTACTACATCGATAGGCAACTACACACAAGACAACAAAGACTCTCCTGTTTCTCCAGCCACAATGTGGGACGCTGCCAAAGCCACACTAAGAGGTCATCTAATTGTATATGCTTCCTCTAAGAAAAAAGCAATGGAAGCACACAGGCTAGATCTTGAGAGGGAGCTGGAATGCTGCGAAAAAGTACATAAACAATCCCCAGACAGCGCCTCCTGGAGTCAACTTAAAGTAGCCAAAGCCAAACTAAACTTGGACTACACTCGGGAGACATACCAAAAATACATTTTACATTACATTTTAGTCATTTAGCAGATGCTCTTATCCAGAGCGACTTACAGTAGAGTGCATACATTTTTTATTACATTTTTACATACTGAGACAAGGATATCCCTACCGGCCAAACCCTCCCTAACCCGGACGACGCTATGCCAATTGTGCGTCGCCCCACGGACCTCCCGGTTGCGGCCGGCTGCGACAGAGCCTGGGCGCAAACCCAGCCCAGGCGCGAACCCAGAGACTCTGGTGGCGCAGCTAGCACTGCGATGCAGTGCCCTAGACCACTGCTCCACCCGGGAGGTCTTATACCATGAGTATAGCAATAGGCCTCTAGATTGCTTCCTTACCAATTCAAAAAAGAGCAGTCAGAGCGTACAATCATGGCCATCTGAACAGCAGATGATGAGGTCACATATGAGACATTTAACTTTCATGATTTTTACTGCAAATTATATACTTCTGAGAGAAAAGATACGGATTCAGAACTCCATTCCTTCCTAGAGGGAATCTCGCTACCTAAACTATCAGAGACCGACCAAGAAGATCTCAACTCCCCCTTCACTCCTGAGGAGGTCCTGGAGGCAATCACCTCCATGCCACCTAACAAGTCCCCAGCCCAGATGGATTCCCCAGAGAGTTCTACAAAGCTTTTTGGCCCCAGCTAAGCCCTATTTTCATGCCAACGCTGGATGACTTTTACAAAAACAGTGCTCTCCCAGACTCTATGTACACAGCCCGCATTACAGTGTTTCTCAAAAAAGACAAGGACCCTCTATCCTGCTCGTCCTTCCAGCCCATAAACCTGTTGGATTTCAACTATAAAATAATTATCACATTGCTTGCTAAAGGACTAAACACTCTTCTTACCAAAATATTACAAGCGGACCAAACTGGATTTATTAGAGACAGGTACTCTTCTGATAACATCCACCGTCTTTTTGATATTATAGATCAAGTAAACAAACAGAAGACACCTGTCCTGCTGGCTTCACTGGGTTCTGAGAAGGTGTTCCACACCCCTATCTTGCTGGCTTCACTGGGTTCTGAGAAGGTGTTCCACAGCCCTGTCTTGTTGGCTTTACTGGGTTCTGAGAAGGTGTTCCACACCCCTGTCTTGCTGGCTTCACTGGGTTCTGAGAAGGTGTTCCACACCCCTGTCTTGCTGGCTTCACTGGGTTCTGAGAAGGTGTTCCACACCCCTGTCTTGCTGGCTTCACTGGGTTCTGAGAAGGTGTTCCACACCCCTGTCTTGTTGGCTTTACTGGGTTCTGAGAAGGTGTTCCACACCCCTGTCTTGCTGGCTTCACTGGGTTCTGAGGTGTTCCACACCCCTGTCTTGTTGGCTTCACTGGGTTCTGAGAAGGTGTTCCACACCCCTGTCTTGTTGGCTTCACTGGGTTCTGAGAAGGTGTTCCACACCCCTGTCTTGTTGGCTTTACTGGGTTCTGAGAAGGTGTTCCACACCCCTGTCTTGTTGGCTTCACTGGGTTCTGAGAAGGTGTTCCACACCCCTGTCTTGCTGGCTTCACTGGGTTCTGAGGTGTTCCACACCCCTGTCTTGTTGGCTTTACTGGGTTCTGAGAAGGTGTTCCACACCCCTGTCTTGTTGGCTTTACTGGGTTCTGAGAAGGTGTTCCACACCCCTGTCTTGCTGGCTTCACTGGGTTCTGAGAAGGTGTTCCACACCCCTGTCTTGTTGGCTTCACTGGGTTCTGAGAAGGTGTTCCACACCCCTGTCTTGTTGGCTTTACTGGGTTCTGAGAAGGTGTTCCACACCCCTGTCTTGTTGGCTTCACTGGGTTCTGAGAAGGTGTTCCACACCCCTGTCTTGCTGGCTTCACTGGGTTCTGAGGTGTTCCACACCCCTGTCTTGCTGGCTTTACTGGGTTCTGAGAAGGTGTTCCACACCCCTGTCTTGTTGGCTTCACTGGGTTCTGAGAAGGTGTTCCACAGCCCTGTCTTGTTGGCTTTACTGGGTTCTGAGAAGGTGTTCCACACCCCTGTCTTGTTGGCTTCACTGGGTTCTGAGAAGGTGTTCCACACCCCTGTCTTGTTGGCTTCACTGGGTTCTGAGAAGGTGTTCCACAGCCCTGTCTTGCTGGCTTCACTGGGTTCTGAGAAGGTGTTCCACACCCCTGTCTTGCTGGCTTTACTGGATGCTGAGAAGGCGTTCGATAGGATGGAGTGGAGCTTTCTGTTCTCAGTCTTAGAAACTTTATTAAATGGATTAAGTCCCCATATTCTCATTCAAATGCCATGGTGACTACTAACGGTCTGAATTCTGACGGATTCCCTTTGGGATGTGGCACAAGGCAAGGATGCTTGCTGTCCCCCTTGCTCTATTTGTTGGGGCGGAGCCTTTGGCGGAGTTGATAAGGAGCAATCCAAGTATTATGGGTGTTTCTGCAGGCGGCCTTCAGTACCTCTGAAAGTGGAACCTGTATGCATGTATTTTGGAGTTGGTGGAGTTGTAGAGAGATTATCAGATTTTGCCAATCTATACATACTGCTGCACAGAAAATATTAGATGTACAGTTTTAAATGACCCTGTGTCTCTATCTTCTTAATGCCCAGCAGGACTTTGTTCTTGAGCCAGACAGAGAAAATGTGTTTATGACTATTACATACTTTGCTAAGAAATGTATTCTTCTACTGTGGGCTTCTAATACTTCGCCTACATTTAAAATGTGGATTGACCAGATTGTTGACTTTCTCCCTCTTGAAAAGCTCACTTATGACCTCCGCAAGAGACAGCCCAAGTTTGATAGACTCTGGTCTCCACTACAAATTGGACAGAGAGAATGAGGTGATTTGGGAAATTAGTGTATATACATGTTGTGTCCGATGCTGTAAAAGAAAGAATGATTTGCTCGCTGTCTCAGCTATATATTTCATTTTATTCTATTATTTATGTCTTCCACGTCTGTGAATGTGGAATGTATTTTGTTTGTTGATTGAAAAACAAGAAAACGCCTCCCGGGTGGCGCAGTGGTCTAGGGCACTGCATCGCAGTGCTAACTGCGCCACCAGAGTCTCTGGGTTCGCGCCCAGGCTCTGTCGCAGCCGGCCGCGACCGGGAGGTCCGTGGGGCGACGCACAATTGGGCTAGCGTCGTCCGGGTTAGGGTGGGTTTGGCCGGTAGGGATATCCTTGTCTCATCGCGCTCCAGCGACTCCTGTGGCGGGCCGGGCGCAGTGCGTGCTAACCAAGGGGGCCAGGTGCACGGTGTTTCCTCCGACACATTGGTGCGGCTGGCTTCCGGGTTGGAGGCGCGCTGTGTTAAAGAAGCAGTGCGGCTTGGTTGGGTTGTGCTTCGGAGGACGCATGGCTTTCGACCTTCGTCTCTCCCGAGCCCGTACGGGAGTTGTAGCGATGAGACAAGATAGTAATTACTAGCGATTGGATACCACGAAAATTGGGGAGAAAAGGGGATAAAAAAAAAATAATAATAATAATTAAAAAAAAAAAAAAAAAAAAAAAAAAAAAAAAAAACATTTAATATCTCGGAACCATGCAGCTCAAAGATGCACTGTCCTATTTCAGTCTATAATATCTATCAGAGGTGGTTTGGTGTAGGACCCTTGTGTGATGTGTAACTTTGCCTGAGACCTGAAGATGTGTGTTAGCTCTCTTTGCTAATGCTTTGGCATATAACACACTATTGTGGCATCCAGTCAGTCACAAATACAAACGATGCTCAGTTAAAACCACTAAACCAGGTGTCTGGGATAAATCCACTGCATTCTTCCTGCTCAGCTATTTGAAGGTAGAAATGTTACATATAGCTCCCAAATAAACAAAAGAGTAATTCGTTTACTTAAGCCCTTGACTCCTATAAGTAGCATAGGCTGTTGGCAAATGTAAAATATTCATTATTGGTAACTATCAGGAAATGACACTATACCATTACCATGTAATTGCTGAGTACATATCAGGTACATAGAGAACAGTAAAATAAATCTTGTCTCTGTCTGAAAGGTTCTGATCAGTTTCAGTAAAATATGACATTTGATTTTATGATTGGATCTGTCTATCCTGTTTGTTCAGGGAGTTTTTATTAGGTTGCTAGGCAGAGAGAGGGGTGGAAGTATAGAGAGCGGGAATATCAGTTACTCACCCCTCCCAGTCCCAGCTCCCTCCCACTCCAGCTATTAATAATAACCACAGAGGTCCATATTAGACTGAACACTGGGTTATTCATAGGACTTACCATTAGGCCGTGAGACAATTGAGACATGAATTGTGCCTGTGTGCCATTCAAATGGTGAATGGGAAAGACAAAAGATTTAAGTGTCTTTGAATGGGATATGGTAGTAGGTGCCGGTTTGAGTGTGTCAAAAAGTGCAACGCTGCTGGGTTTCCCGTTTGTATCAAGAATGGTCCACCAGCCAAAGGACATCCAGCCAACTTGACACAACTGTGGGAAGCATTGGAGTCAACATGGGCCAACATCCCTGTGGAACTCTTTCAACACCTTGTAGAGTCCACACCCCGACGAATTGAGGCTGTTCGGAGGGAAATGGGGTCTCAACTCAATATCAGAAAGGTGTTCCTAATGTTCTGTACGCTCAGTGTATACACGTACTGCGACATACACACATGCACGTGCACGCGTGCCCACGCACACACACAGAGTTACAGAGGAAAGCCCCTTCATACACACACACACACAGTTTTAGTGCATCTAACAATCTCGAAACAATTTTGAGCAACGAACAATCTCACTTAATTTGAGATGTCATCTAATTTCCAACCACTACAGAAACGACAGTTCCTTCCTGTGTGTGTTAGTCAATCTGACTCCACTACGTCCACTATGAGGAACCTACATGTCACTTTTTCCTACTCAATGCACATGACTGTAGTGTAAGCATAGCCATATATGGCTATTTCTGTGTCAGTTACATAAATATGTATAGAGGACTCTAGTAACCAAAAGTCAGTTTTAGCATAGGCAGCGCCATTGAGGGCTTTCACCATTTTGATGTAGTCAACTGGGTGGGACTTCTTATGGGTTAAAGAAGGATAACATAATTCCATCCAGGTCATTAGGAGGGATCAGCCAATGAATTATACTTGAGAGCAAACATGCCAGACTGCAGGTGGCAGTAAATCTCCAACCTTAGCCTTCATACCTTTTCCACCCTCAGCAGGACAGACACAACCAGATGCATCCGGTTTTCAGGGGGAATGGAAAGAGAGCCTGTGTTATGACTTCCTCTTTTCGATCTTAACAAGGCAACACTCCAGTTTAACTCCTCATCCACATTTACTGGATTGGTTGAACAGTGCAAAAGAGAACCTCCCCATACAGTTTTCTGAAGAAAAAAAGAAAGAAACGCTGCTCTGCTACGTTAGGTTATACCTGTTCAAACTACACGCATAAGGTGGCAGTTTCAGTTTGTTTACCAACTCATAGATGTAGTAGAAGAAGAAAATTGCCTCCTTCTACTATATTTTGACATAAGAAATACATTCTTACCCAAAATAGTAAAATAATATGAAACATTTGAAAACCTAAATGATGAAGACAAACTTAAATAAATACTTGATGAAAAACCAAAATGCTCTGTTTTGGCAGCCAAATTTGGGGCCAGAGGAAGGCCCAATAAAGGCCCCAAAAATTGTCAAAGACTCCAGTCACCCAAGTCATAGACTGTTCTCTCTGCTACCGCAAGGCAAACGGTACTGGAGCTTCAAGTCTAGATCCAAAGTGCTCCTCAACAGCTAATACCTCCAAGCCATAAGACTGCTGAACATTGACACCCCTTCTCCCCTTGCTTTTACACTACTGCTACTCGCTGTTTATTATCTATGCATAGTCACTTTATCCCTACCATGTACAAATTACCTCGACTAACCTGTACCCCCGCACATTGACTTGGTACCGGTACCCCCTGTATATAGCCTCATTAGTGTTATTTTATTGTGTTACTTTTTAGTTTATTTAGTCAATATTTTCATAACTCTATTTCTTGAACTGCATTGTTAGTTCAGTGTTTGTAAGGAAGCATTTCACAGTAAGTTCTACACCTGTTGTATTCAGCATTTCACAGTAAGTTCTACACCTGTTGTATTAAGCATTTCACAGTAAGTTCTACACCTGTTGTATTAAGCATTTCACAGTAAGTTCTACACCTGTTGTATTCAGCATTTCACAGTAAGTTCTACACCTGTTGTATTCAGCATTTCACAGTAAGTTCTACACCTGTTGTATTCAGCATCTCACAGTAAGTTCTACACCTGTTGTATTAAGCATTTCACAGTAAGTTCTACACCTGTTGTATTCAGCATTTCACAGTAAGTTCTACACCTGTTGTATTCAGCATTTCACAGTAAGTTCTACACCTGTTGTATTCAGCATTTCACAGTAAGTTCTACACCTGTTGTATTCAGCATTTCACAGTAAGTTCTACACCTGTTGTATCAGCATTTCACAGTAAGTTCTACACCTGTTGTATTTAGCGCATGTGACAAATAACCTTTGATTTGATTATTTGAACCTGAGAGACAACCAGTGAAATGTATGGTGTGATTATTCATATTTTCCTATTCATTATTATTAGAGGTTCAAGCAGCAAAGCTGGTGAAACCCTATTGTATTTTTGTTCTGGTTTATTATTATTATTACTGTTATATGTATTCCGCCAATTAGGTGGGAAAAAATGCTAATTCCCATAAGATGGTAAGGCCTAGGAGGTTGCAACCTTGCATGATGGTAAAGGGCCAAGAGCCACACCCTCTCCTGCAATGCCATGCCAATTAGCCACATGGTGCCATGATAACAACCGCTTGAAAATGCTAACTTTGAAAGCTCACTCCCCTGTCCCCGTTTGAGTTGAGTCCTGAAATTTGGTATATAGGTCCCCCTCCTCAGGTTATCACTAGTTAATACAGCCACAAAGTCAAAATTGGCTATATCTGAAAAATGTATTAAAAAAATGACCTTTTGGTCTTATTTTAAGGTTAGGGTTAGGCATAAAGTTAGCAGTGTGGTTAAAGTTAGCAGTAAGGTTAAGGTCAGGTTTAAAATCAGATTTTAAGAAAATAAATTGTTGAAATGGGAGGGGTTTATGACTTTTTGGCTGTGGTAACTAGTGACGACCCATTCCTCACAAAGAACAAATTTGCCTCAAGGACTCATAAAATCCGCCATGATGTATTTTCCACCATTTAGAATTTTATTAAAAACACTTAAAACGCCACTCCTCAGGCACTGAATGACCAATTTGCACGAAACTTGATACAGGGCATCTATGAACCAAGTTCTCACAATGCAACATTTTCCAGGCTAGCATCTCAAACAACATGGCATCTACAGACCAATAAACATTCAGATGGGCGTGACCTAGCACATAAATGCATATAAATTAGACACAGATATTCATATTGTAACAAAACTTGGTGCACGTGTTCCAAACACTGTCAAGACTCAACATATGCAACAGCACATGTTTATATCTCTTGGTCTGTTTGACTTAAAGTTATGGAATTTGGCATACATTCTCAGAGATATGAGTCAAGCTAACCTGTAAAGTATGGTTCAGTTTGGCTGCATGGTGGTGCTGTTGGACAGGAAAAAACATTCATGCAAGCTCATTGGCTTATAGCGGTCATATTGTTCGAGCTAGAGTCCTAGAAAAATTGGTCCCACGGTTCTGGAGAAGAAGACATTTAAAGTAGTTATGATCATTATACGAGCGCTGGAGATACGGGTGAGGGCTATTGGGTCTGGGCAGGTATGATGTAGTTGATGTTTATATAATGTTGTTGTTGTTACCGCCCCAATAGATGCACAGAAGATGCAATCACCATTGCACTGCACATTGCCCTATCCCATCTGAATAAGAGGAATACCTATGTAAGAATGCTGTTCATTGACTATAGCTCAGCATTTAACACCATAGTACCCTCCAAGCTCATCATTAAGCTCGGGGCCCTGGGTCTGAACCCCGCCCTGTGCAACTGGGTCCTGGACTTCCTGATGGGCCGCCCCCAGGTGGTGAACGTAGGAAACAACACCTCCACTTAACTGATCTTCAACACAGGGGCCCCACAAGGGTAGGTGCTCAGCCCCCTCCTGTACTCCCTGTTCACTCATGACTGCGTGGCCACGCATGCCTCCAACTCAATCATCAAGTTTGCAGACGACACAACAGTAGCAGACCTGATTACCGACAATGACGAGACAGCCTACAGAGAGGAAGTGAGGGCCCTGGGAGTGTGGTGCCAGGAAAATAACCTCTCACTCAATGTCAACAAAACAAAGGAGCTGATCGTGGTCTTCAGGAAACAGCAGAGGGAGCAAGCCCCTATCCACATTGACAGGACCGCAGAGGAGCAGATGGAAAGCTTCAAGATCCTCTGTGTACACATCACTGACAAACTGAAATGGTCCACCCACACGACAGTGTGGTGAAGAAGGCGCAATAGCGCCTCTTCAACCTCAGGAAGCTGAAGAAATTTGGCTTGGCACCTAAAACCCTCACAAACTTTTACAGATGCATAATTGAGAGCATCCTGTCTGGCTGTATCTCTGCCTGGTACGCCAACTGCCCGCAACCGCAGGGCTCTCCAGAGGGTGGTGCGGTCTGCCCAACGCATCCCCATGGGCAAACTACCTGCCCTCCAGGACACCTACAGCACCCGATGTCACAGGAAGGCCAAAAAGATCATCAAGGACAACAACCACCCGAGCCACTGCCTGTTCACCCCGTTATCATCCAGAAAGCAAGGTCAGTACAGGTGCATCAAAGCTGGTCCTGAGCGACTGAAAAACAGCTACTATCTCAAGGCCATCAGACTGTTAAATAGCCATTACTAGGCGACTTCCACCCGGTTACGTAACCCTGCACCTTAGAGGCTGCTGCCCCATATACACAGACTTGAAATCACTGGCCACTTATAATGGAACACCAGTCACTTTAATAATGTTTACGTATTTTTGCTATACTCATCTCATATGTATGTACTGTATTCTATTCTACTGTATTTTAGTCTATGCCACTCCGACATTGCTCATCCTCTATATTTATATATTCCTTAATTCCATTCTTTTACTTTTAGATTGTGTGTATTGTGTGTATTGTTAGATATTACTGCACTGTTGGACCTAGAAACACAAGCATTTCACTAGATCCGCAATAACATATGCTAAATGTGTATGTGACAAATACATTGATTTGATTTGATCAAATCTATTCAACAAGCTATAGTGGATGTTGAAAGATGGTCGATTGACTGGGGTTTTAAACTGTCAGTCTTGTATGTTCTTCTCGAAGAAGAAAGTTGCTAATAATATACCGTTGTTTCTGTATGGACAGCCTATGGGGAGGGTTTCTAAGTAGAAATATTTGGGTCTATGGTTCAATGGGCAATATACATGGAAAGATCATGTCATAAATGCTGAAACAACATGTAAGAAGGTCGTGAATCTTATCCGCTCGGTCTCTGGATATGAATGGGGTGCTGACAGACAATCGTTGATTGATGTTTATAGAGCTCTGATCAGGATGACAATTGATTACGGGTGTATAGTTTATGGAACAGCAGCAAAAACATGGCTTCAGAGGCTGGACAGAATCCAGTATATAGCTTTAAGGATATGTATCGGTGCATTTAAATCAACATATGTGCCTTACTAGTGGAGGCAGGTGAGATGCCTTTGGATGTATGACGTAAAAAAGTGTCATTAGCTTATAGGGTTAGGTTGAAAGGCTGTGAGATTGAGCATCTCACTGATACTGTTCTAGATGACTGTTGGGAGTATACTAGTAGACAAGGTAGTGGTTTTGTTGGACAGTTGGAAAGCTTGCTGATGAGAGTGGTTTGACGGAGTTGGAGGTTGGCCCTTCTGTGGTGATAGGAGATGTTCCTCCATAGTTACTCCCAGATCCTGTTGCTGATCTAACATTTGTAGAGAAAAGGAAAGATTGGTCAAACTCAGTGATATAGGGAAACTGCTGACAAATACATTAGTAGAAGTTAATGTTTTTTTACCGCTTTTCACAGATGGATCCAAGGACCCAGATAGTGGGGACACAGGAGCAGGCGTTTACGTTCCTGAATTTGATGTGCAGATATGTAGAAGACTAACAGACGAACTGTCAGTATACTCAGTTGAACTGTTGGCGATAGTAGTTGCCCTCCAGTGGGTGGAAGACGTACAACCTGTTAGAATTATAGTATGCTCAGATTCTCTGTCTGTATTGAATAGTTTATCATCTGGTAAATCTAATAGGAGTGACCTACTATTGGAGGCATTAATGTTATTATATAGAATTGAGAGACTGGGTGTAGTAGTGAGATTCTGCTGGGTCCCAGCACATTCGGGTGTGGAAGGGAATGAAGTTGTAGACCAGATAGTTAAAGAGCTTTGAAACAAGATATAATTGATATTAATGTTCCACTGGGTATAGGTGAGGCCAAATGTAAGATCAGAGCCATTTTGATAGCTGTGTGGCAGCAGAGATGGCCCAAGGCCCGGCATTTCCAGTGCATCGGAAAGTATTCAGACCCCTTGACTTTTTCCACATTTAGTTACGTTACTGCCTTATTCTTAAATGGATTTTTAAAAAACATTTTCCTCAATCCACACACAATACCCCAAAATTATAAAGTGAAAACAGATTTTTTAATTTTTTTTGCAAATGTATTAGAAATAAAAAACAGAAATACCTTATTTACATAACTATTCAGACTCTTTGACATGAGACTCGAAATTTAGCTCAGGTTCATCCTTTCCATTGGTTTCCATTGATCATCCTTGAGATGTTCCTACAACTTAATTGAAGTCCACCTGAGGAAAATTCAATTGATTGGACATGATTTGGAAAGGCACACCTGTCTACATAAGGTCCAATAGTTGTATCACGCCCTGACCATAGAGAGCCATTGTTTCTCTATGGTGAAGTGGGTCAGGGCGTGACTGGGGGTGATCTAGTTTATTTATTTCTATGTGGTGTTCGAGTTTATTTTCTATGTTGGTGATTTGTATGATTCCCAATTAGAGGCAGCTGGTAATCGTTGTCTCTAATTGGGGATCATATTTAAGTAGCTGTTTTTCCCAACTGTGTTTATGGGATATTGTTTTGAGTTAGTGCACGTAGCATCTCTGTAGTCACGGTTTGTTGTTAGTTTATTGTTTATTTGTTTTTGTCTTTGCTAAGTTTCACTTTATTCATTAAATGATGTGGAACTCAACATCCGCTGCGCCTTGGTCCTATATTTATTCCAACGAACATGACAAGTTGACAGTGCATGTCATAGCAAAAACCAAGCCATGAGGTCGAAGGAATTGTCCGTAGAGACAGGATTGTATCGAGGCACAGATCTGGGGAAGGGTACCAAAAAATGTCTGCAGCATTGAAGGTCCCCAAGAACACAGTGGTCTCCATCATTCTTAAATGGAAGAAGTTTGGAACCACCGAGACTCGTCCTCGAGCTGGCCGCTCAGCCAAACTGAGCAAACTGAGGAGAAGGGCCATGGTCAGGGAGGTGACCAAGAACCCTATGGTCACTCTGACAGAGCTCCAGAGTTCCTCTGTGGAGATGGGAGAACCTTTCAGAAGGACAAACATCTCTGCAGCACGCCTTTAAGCTAGAGTGGCCAGGCGGAAGCCATTCCTCAGTAAAAGGCACATGACAGCCCGCTTGGAGTTTGCCAAAAGGCACCTAAAGGACTCTCAGACAATGAGAAACAAGATTCTGTGGTCTGATGAAACCAAGATTGAACTCTTTGGACTGAATGCCAAGCGTCACATCTGGAGGAAATCTGACACCATCCTTATGGTGAAGCATGGTGGTGGCAGCATCATGCTGTGGGGATGTTTTTCAGCGGCAGGGAGACTAGTCAGGATCGAGGGAAAGATGAACGGAGCAATGTACAGAGAGATCCTTGATGAAAACATGCTCCAGAGTGCTCAGGACCTCAGACTGGTGTGAACGTTTACCTTCCAACAGGACAACGACCCTAAGCACACAGCCAAGACAACACAGGAGTGGCTTCAGGACAAGTCTCTGAATGCCCTTGAGTGGCGCAGACAGAGCCCGGATTTGAACCCAATCGACCATCTCTGGATAGACCTGAAAATAGCTGTGCAGCGACGCTCCTCATTCAACCTGACAGAGCTTGAGAGGATCTGAAGGGAAGAAACTCCTCAAATACAGGCGTGCCAAGCTTGTAGCGTCAGACCCAAGAAGACTCGAGGCTGTAATCGCTGCCAAAGGTGCTTCAACAAAGTACTGAGTGAAGGGTCTGTGATCAGTTTTTTTTTTTTTTTTTACAAAATTAAATTCTAAAAACCTGTTTTTGCTTTGTCATTATGGGGTGTTGTGTGTAGATGGATGAAAAATACATTTCCTAATCAATCTTCGAATAAGGCTGTAACGTAACAAAATGTGGAAAAGTCAAGGGGTCTGAATAATTTCCGAATGCACTGTATATATCCTCCAAAGAAAGGTTGGTGGACCAAGATTCAGCGGTCAGACTAGGAAGGAAGAGGTGGTATCTGGTTGGCATGCATGTGAATGGTTTGTGTCTGGAGTGTATGGTCGAAGAAACAAAGCATGTTGTAATGCCCGGGGTGTAGTGGAGGAAGTCGCAGGAGACAGAGAGTTCAGAGTAGCGTAACTTTAATCACCACCTAGGTGAAAACGACGCCACTTAAAACAAATGCCCCAACACACAAGGGGAACTAAACAGTTCCGAAAATACAACGTACACAATACAACCGTGACTTACAGGCATGTACAACAGTACACAAAAACAATCCCGCACACCCAGCAGGCGGGCCGGCTGGGTAATAAAGCCCAACTCATCAACCTAATTGCAAACAGGTGTAACCAATAAACAAAACAAGGAGGGGGAGGAAAAAATCAGTGGCAGCTAGTAGGCCGGTGATGACGACCGCCGAGCGCCACCCGAACAGGAAGGGGAGCCACCTTCGGTAGGAGTCGTGACACATGTGTTATTATATTGTTGTTAATATGTTGAAGAGAGGGAAAGATTGAAGTGTAGGGTCATTGAGGTTGGACGAGGTTGGGGGGGGGGGTTGGAAGGGATTTTCAGGATGGGGGAGAGTCTATTAGAAGTTAGTGGGGGTCTTGTATATTTTCGCAGAAGTATTGAGTTAGGTAGAAGGATTTAGAAATGTTGTAAACCGTGGTTGACCACACACTCCAGCACAGGTGGTGGCATGCACCTTTAACGTTTGTTTGCCGACCGCCATTATATCATAGAAGAAGAAATAAAAGAAGTGAGCAACAGCGCCCCCTGTTTGATTGACTGCAGGGAAGAAAAGGAAGGGGAGAAGAACCTCCACGGCTAGCGATAGCAGCAGGCTACACAAACCTATTCCAATATTAGCAACTCCAATAATACAAAGAAGTGTTCTTCGAAAGCTGACTTCAATTTCGTCGCATCAACTGCTTTTCTGCTCAAAAAGAGGAAAAGCGGACTATTTTTGTTCCTGTGGTCCTGGTGATGCAGCCGGTGCAAGCTCGCGCGGCTGGCATAAATGATGTGTAACTTTGCCTGAGACCTGAAGATGTGTGTTAGCTCTCTTTGCTAATGCTTTGGCATCCAGTCAGTCACAAACACAAACGATGCTCAGTTAAAACCACTAAACCAGGTGTCTGGGATAAATCCACTGCATTCTTCCTGCTCAGCTATTTGAAGGTAGAAATGTTACATATAGCTCCCAAATAAACAAAAGACTAATTAGTTTACTTAAACCCTTGGCTCCTATAAGTAGCATAGGCTGTTGGCAAATGTAAAATATTCATTATTGGTAACTATCAGGAAATGATACTATACCATTACCATGTAATTGCTGAGTACATATCAGGTACATAGAGAACAGTAAAATAAATCTTGTCTCTGTCTGAAAGGTTCTGATCAGTTTCAGTAAAATATGACATTTGGTTTTATGATTGGATCTGTCTATCCTGTTTGTTCAGGGAGTTTTTATTAGGTTGCTAGGCAGAGAGAGGGGTGGAAGTATAGAGAGCGGGAATATCAGTTACTCACCCCTCCCAGTCCCAGCTCCCTCCCACTCCAGCTATTAATAATAACCACAGAGGTCCATATTAGAATGAACACTGGGTTATTCATATGATTTACCATTATAATAAAAGATCCATACACCAAGTGTAAAAAAGATTAGGAACACCTGCTCTTTCCATGACATAGATTGACCAGGTGAATCCAAGTGAAAGCTATGAACCCCTATTAATGTCACCTGTTAAAACCACTTTAATCAGTTTAGATGAAGGGGAAGAGACAGGTTAAAGAAGGATTTTTAAGCCATGAGACAATTGAGACAGATTGTGCCTGTGTGCCATTCAGAGGGTGAATGGGCAAGACAAAAGATTTCAGTGCCTTTGAACGGGGTATGGTAGTAGGTGCCAGGTGCACCAGTTTGAGTATGTCAAGAACTGCAACGCTGATGGCTTTTTCATGCTCAACAGTTTCCAGTGTGTATCAAGAATGGTCCACCAGCCAACTTCACACTACTGTGGAAAGCATTGGAGTCAACATGGGCCAGCATCCCTGTGGAACGCTTTCGACACTTTGTAGAATCCATGCCCTGATAAATTGAGGCGTTCCTAATGTTCTGTACACTCATAGTATACTCATACTGCTTCCCCTATCTCCACTGAGGAACCTATAGGTCCGTTTTTCCTACTCAATGCACATGACTGTTGTGTAAGCATTTCTGTGTCAGTTACATAAAGATGTATAGAGGACTCTAGTGCCCAAAAGTCAGTTTTAGCATAGTCAGCGCCAGAGGGCTTTCACCATTTTGAAGTAGTCAACTGGGTGGGACTTCCTATGGGTTAAGGAAGGATCACATAATTCCATCCAAGTCATTAGGAGGGATCAGCCAATGAATTATACTTGAGAGCAAACATGCCAGACTGCAGGTGGCAGTAAATCTCCAACCTTAGCCTTCATACCTTTTCCACCCTCAGCAGGACAGACACCACCAGATGCATCCGGTTTTCAGGGGGAATGGCAAGAGAGCCTGTGTTATGACTTCCTCTTTTGGATATTTACGAGGCAACACTCCAGTTTAACTCCTCATCCACATTTACTGGATTGGTTGAACAGTGCAAAAGAGAACCTCCCCATACAGTTTTCTGAAGAAAAAAAGAAAGAAACGCTGCTCAAAATGTCTAAAAAACGGTTTTCGCTCTGTCATTATGGGTTATTGTGTGTATATTACTGAGGAAAAACATTTATTTAATCAATTTTAGAATAAGGCATGTAACATAACATGTGGAAAAAGTGAAGGGGTCTGAATACTTTCTGAATGCACTACATGTCCCTCTCCTCAGGTTGTCACTAGTTACCACAGCCACAAAGTCCTAATTGGCTATATCATAAAAATTCACAAAAACATATTACATTTTTGGTCTTAATTTAAGGTTAGGCATAAGGTTAGCAGTGTGGTTAAGGTTAAGGTTAGGTTTAAAATCAGATTATAATAAGATAAATTGTAGAAAGAAGCGGGGTTTATGACTGTGCCAACTAGTGATAAGCCTCTCCTCATAAGGAACAAAATTGCCCTTTGACCCATAAAGTCCGCAATGACGGATTTTCAGTGATTTTGAATAAAAACACAAAACGCTACTCCTCAGGCACATATTGACCAATCTGCACGAAACCTGACACATGTCATCTATGGGCCAAGTTCTCACAACGTAAAGATTTTCCAGGCTTGCATCTCAAACAACATGGCCGCTGACCAATAAATACTGACCAATAAAAACATTCAGATGGGCGTGACCTGGCACATAAAAGCATATAAATCAGATACGGATATTCGTACTGAAACAAAACTTGGTACACATGTTCCAAACACTATCAAGACTCAACATTTGCAAGCACATTCAGATCGACCACACGGTGGCGCTATAACCGGCACATGTTTATATCACTTGATCTGTTTGACTCAGAGTGATGGAATTTGGCACACATGCTCAGGGATGAGTCTAGCTTACCGGTAATGTACGGTTCAGTTTGGCCAAATGGTGGCGCTGTTGGACAGGAAAAAGATTCATGCAAGCTCATTGGCTTATAGCAGCAATATTGTTTGAGCTCGTCCTAGAAAATCTTGCGTTTAAAAACATGGGTGTATACAGTGCCTTCAGAAAGTATTCGGACCCCTTGACTTTTCCACATTTTGTTAGATTACAGCCTTATTCTAAAATAGATTTTTCACCCCCTCAATCTACACGCTATACCCCATAATGACAATGCGAAAACAGGTTTAGAAATTAGCTAATTTAAAAAAATGTATTAACTGAAATATCACAGTTGAAGCACCTTTGGCAGCGATAACAGCATCAAGTCTTCTTGGGTATGACGCTACAAGCTTGGCACACCTGTATTTGGGGAGTTTCTCCCATTCTTCTCTGCAGATCCTCTCAAGCTCTGTCAGCTTGGATGGGGTGCGTTAATACACAGCTATTTTAAGGTCTCTCCAGAGATGTTCGATTGGGTTCAAATCCGGGCTCTGGCTGTGCCACAAGGACATTCAGAGACTTGTCCCAAAGCCACTCCTGCGTTGACTTGGCTGTGTGCTTAGGGTCATTGTCCTGTTGGAAGGTGAACCTTCACCCCAGTCTTGAGGTCCTGAGGTCTCTGGACAAAATTGCCCTTTGACCCATAAAGTCCGCAATGACGGATTTTCAGTGATTTTGAATAAAAACACAAAACGCTACTCCTCAGGCACATATTGGAGCAGATTTATCAAGGATCTCTCTGTACTTTGCTCCGTTCATCTTTCCTTCGATCCTAACTAGTCTCCCAGTCCATGCCTCTGAAAAACATCCCCACAGCATGATATTGCCACCACCATGTTTCACCATAGGGATGGTGCCATGTTTCCTCCAGACATGACGCTTGGCATTAAGGCCAAAGAGTTTAACTTGGTTTCATCAGACCAGAGAATCTTGTTTCTCATGGTCTGAGAGTCTTTGGGTGCCTTTTGGCAAACTCCAAGCGGGTTGTCATGTGCCTTTTACTGAGGAGTGGCTTCCGTCTGGCCACTCTACAATAAAGGCCTGATTGCTGGAGTGCTACAGAGATGGTTGTCCTTCTGGAGCTCTGTCAGAGTGACAATAGGGTTCTTGGTCACCTCCCTGACCAAGGCCCTTCTCTCCAGATTGCTCAGTTTGGCCGGGCGGCCAGCTCCAGGAAGAGTCTTGGTGGTTCTTAACTTCTTCCAATGAAGAATGATGGAAGCCACTGTGTTCTTGGGGACCTTCAATGCTGCAGAAATGTTTTGGTACCCTTCCCCAGATCTGTGCCTCGACACAATCCTGTTTCAGAGCTCTACGGACAATTTCTTCGACCTCATGGCTTGGTTTTTGCTCTGACTTGTACTGTCAACTGTAGGGCCTTATGTAGACAGGTGTGTGCCTTTCCAAATCATGTCCAATCAATTTAATTTACCAAAGGTGGACTCCAATCAAGTTGTAGAAACATCTCAAGGATGATCAGTGGAAACAGGATGAACCTGAGGTCAAATTCGAGTCTAATAGCAAAGGGTATGAATACTTATGTAAATAAGGTATCTTTTGGGGGGGGGGAAGTTTCTTTAAACCTGTTTTCGCGTGGTCATTATGGGTTATTGTGTGTGTGGATTGATGAGGATATATATATATATTTATACATTTTAGATTAAGGCTGTAACGTAACAAAATGTCAAGGGGTCTGAATACTTTACGAAGGCATTGTAAAGTAGGGTGACCAGACGTCCCCGTTTTCCGGGGACAGTCCCCATTTTTGGTGGCCTGTGCCAGGAAATGTCCCTGTTTTTAACTGTGCGTTAAAAACAGACTGCAAAGTGAAATTATATTTTACGTGGCAAGAAAGACCGGACAGCAGTCTACCGGTTGACGTCTCAATCGCGTTGTGCTTGTTTTGTCCAGCAGAGGGGGCTGCTAGCTATATCAGCCTCATTCACTCTTCTTCTTCTAACTACTTGCTTGCGCTAGTTTTAGAGAAAACTGCTGTGGAAAACTCAGCCAGAAGCTAAGAAGTGTCAAGTGAATCCACAACATCACCACAAACGTCAAGCCAGGTAAGTTACAATCATTTGAGATACCAGCTAATGATGTTATAATGTCACAATTTATTATATAGATAGATGATCTGCTTTATAAGGTTTTAAATAGGTTATGCTAGCTAACATTAGCTATGTCGACTAAGTTATCTAGTTAGGTTAGCTAGTTACTGTCATGGTAGCTAGGTTAAAATACATTCACATGTAAACATGCAGTGGACGGGCTATTTTGAAAATATGATTATATTTAATTAATGCACAATTAATTATGAGAGTATTTATTTGTAGATTACAATTTAAATAGTTTGGCATTATAATAAGTAGTGTGAAAATATATTTTGACATTTTCATGGATAACATTAGCATAATGATTACTGTTAGGGAGTGGAGAGGAAGTAGAGGAGGAAAACTGGATAGGAAGAAGAGTGAAAGAGAGAGAAGAGGAAAGGTAAAGATATGATTACAGAGACTGACAATTTATTATTCCAACCAATGTTTTTGAGATAAAATACAAAAATGAGGCAAGCAATGGGAATCTGTTAACCAAAGTATTTTATATAATAGTGTACTATTTATTATTAAAGATTGGAGAAGGAGAAGGAAAGATTAAGGGAGTAAAAAGAGTGAAGCGAGGAGAGTGTGGAAGAGTGAGGTGGAAAGGTGAAGAGAAGGAAAGGAAGAAAGCAGGAAAACGAGTGAAGAAAAGAGGAGCAGAAAGATTGGAGGAGAAGAAAAAGTTAAGAGAGTAAGAAGAGTGACACAAAGAGAGTGAAGAAGAGCAGACAGAGGAGGTACAATGGCTCTTACCAAGAAACGGAAATGCCATTTTAATGACAACATGAGGGAATGTCCAATTATACGCACATGTCAAGACGATAGAATGGTTAACTGCACCCTTTGTAATTCCTCTTTTTCAATTGGCAGCGGGGGAAGAACGGTAGTGGTAGAACATCAACAGACGAAAAAGCATAAAGCCTCTCTGATTGCCTGTGTTGGTATGCCCTCTGTCACCACATTCTTCAAGAAGGTAGAGCCTTCCCAAGAAGAATATGATTTAGCTGTGCAGGATGGATGTCTTTGCATACCACACTATGCAACATAATCATAGTTACAGATCTCTGGGCTGCACAGCACAACTGACACGGAAGCTTTATGAGCCGAAGTTTACATGTGCTAGGACAAAATGTGAAGCCATAGTGAGTAACGTGTTTACACCATGGGTAACTACTTTGGTAACACAGGACCTAGACCAGGTTGAATTTGTGTCCCTGTCCATTGATGCGTCCAATCATGGACATGTAAAGCTGCTGCCAATACTAGTCAGATATTGTAAGATATATGATGGCAACACATCTGTGGAAACAAACCTGCTTTATTTTGTTGAATTGAAAGGAGAAACAGCAGAGGAGATTGCAGCTGAGGTCCTGGTGGTCATCTAAAAATGTAACCTGGAAAACAAAGTCGTGGCATTCTCTGCCGACAACACCAATACCAACTTTGGAGGACTGAATAGGATGGGGAGGGTCAATGTCCATACCAAAGTTAAAAATGCTCTGCAGCGGGAGGCGATTAGCTTAGGTTGTCCTGCCCACATCATTCATAACACGGCCAGAACAGCTTTGGATATGATTCCCCTTGATGTTGAGTACCTGCTCACAAAGATATTTTCATATTTTCACCTTTGGAGTAGAAAGACTGAAGAGCTTTTGTGAGTTTGTTGGCCAGGAGTACCATAACATTTTAGGACAGAAATGTTCGCTGGCTGTCCATGTTCCCTGCTCTAGAAAGAGTGCTGAAAAGGTATGTGCCATTGAAATCCTTCTTTCTTTCTGAAGACAAATGCCCTGTTGTCCTGCGAACAATGTTCGAAGATCCACTGACTGAACTTTGGCTGGCCTTTGTCCATGGAAACCTGACCATATTCAGTGACACAATCGAGATGCTTGAAGGCCAGGACCGCTGTGCTGTGGAGTCAGCTGCAATTCTGAGAAACATTGAGGCAAAATTGACTGCAAGACATGATGACAACTTCATTCCAGTTTTGGTCAGAGGACTTCTGAGCGAGCTAGAGGAAAATGGAGCAATGTCTAAAGAGAGCTTTCTCAAAACATCCCAATCATTCTTCACTACGACTGTGAACTACTTGCAAGCATGGGGAAAGCACACAGATAATCGAAAAGATTTACATTTTCTCCTTTTAAAAAGGCAACCTCAGCGTGAAGAGATCCAGAAGGCAGCAGCCACACTGCAGGAAAAATGCCCCAATGTGACCATCAATGAGGATGCATTGTTTGACGAGGTTACTGGCCAGCAAAAGTTCCTAAAGAGAGGATCGCTTGAAGAATGGAAAACATCTGAGACACGGCTTAGTCAGAGATGGAGCATGGTGGTTACCCACTTCAAAGAGAACAACATCCCACACACTAACCTGGCTAGATTAGTGTCTGTTGTCATGTGCTTACCTGGAAGTAGTGCACCAGTCGAGAGAGTGTTCTCCCAAATGAATGATATATGGACAGCACCATCAAGGCCATGCTTATTGTGAAGACAAACTTCAACCTCCTCTGCCAGGAGTTCATGGAGAAGCTGGCCAAAGACATAGCAATTGTGAAGAAGATACATTCTTCTGATAAATATACAGATTAGGTTGGTATAAGTATATTACGTAGTTACCAATCTCATCATCTTATTTCTTTATTATGTTAAGTATTTCACATATACTATTGTCTGTTTTTTTATTCAATTTTGCTCATGTTCTCTTCTGCTCTTATTCTACCCAGACTACCAGGACCACTGAATGGCTGTTCAGATTGGACTAAATACATGAAACCGGAATTGTCCCCCTTTTTTATTTCATAGATAATAACATTGGATATTTTAATGATATATTGACCGCCGAACTGGAAATGTCCCCGGTTTTAATTTCAGAAATCTGGTCACCTTACTGTAAAGGGAATGTACTAAATTTGGTGCAGATCGAGTCCAGCTGTTCTCGAGAAGAAGGCGTTTAAAATAGTCAACATCATTAGATATGGTCCAAAATGTGTCCGATTTGTCCTGATTGTGGCACATTGGGCGAACAGCTTGAACCCTGGCATTGCCTAGTTAAATTAAGGTTAAATAAAAAATAAATAAATTGCTGCTTACAGCTTTAATTATTTGTTGCAATTGCTATTAATATGATTACTACCCTCATTATTATTGCTTGATTACAAACAATCTACTATATTCCTGTCTTTGACCATATTTGGTATGTGTTTACTTTGACAATGTAAGTGTTTACTTTCCATGTCAATATAATATATTGACTTGAGAGAACATTTATGTAACCAAGGGAACCAGTTTGAATTGTATTCTCGCGAGATGTGAGCAACAGCGCCCCCTGTTTGATTGCCTACGGACGGGGGAGGAAAAGGGAGGGGAGAAGAACCTCCGCGGCTAGCGATAGCAGCAGGCTACACAAACCTATTCCAATATTAGCTACTCCAATAATACACCGGAGTGTTCTTCGAACGCCGACAGAGGACTTCGTAACACCGACTGCTTTTCTGCTCATACCCAACCGGAGAGGTGGTAAAAAACGAGGGACTAACTCCAAAAAGAGGAAAAGCGGCCTATTTTTGTTCCTGATGCCGCCGCTCCAAACTGGCGCGGCTGGCGTAAATATACTCCGGTGCTCTCACGGGCGCTTATTTTACTTCAACAAAGGTTTCCACACTATCTTTCCATCTCCGCTACCTCTTCCAGTATACCCCCTCTTATTAGCTATCCTGCGCTAACTGGCTTTACCTTTAGCTCAGTGCGCTAGCAGGAGCCAAGACGGCCTGTTTTGTTTTCGCGGCGTAGCCGCCATGAACCACAGACAACAACAGAATCTGTGTTGCTCGCTAACATTAGCTATCCCTGCCTATGTGCCCCGAATATGCAGGCCAAAAGGAGAGGAGCCAACTTTAGCTAAGAATGCGAATAATAAAACTGCGAATAAGGATGGTGGAAGGAGGGAGAATGAACGAATAAGTTCTAACTATTAACATTAACAAAGCAGCTATTTTTGAATTTGGTACGAAGGTGTCTAGCAGTGTATAATTGGAGGCCGGAGAAGGAGAAAGAGCGCCACCGACCACACCAGTGACTGTATTGTTGTCGAATAACCAGCGAGTTCTGCTCGCACCACGGATTTCGTGGAAGACATGTGAACGGACTTTGATGAATTAATTCAATTTTGAATACATTTTTGCTCCAGATTTATTTTTATATAGCTAGCTATGCTATTAATGGGATTTACAGTTTTCTTTTTGTGCCATGATGATCATTTGGGCATATTTTGTGCCGTGGAAAAGGGGAAAGCGATAGTCTTAAAGATGGATTGGTTGTGATTATGAACACAGTAATGTAATGTTCAACCCGTACTACCAGATTATATACTTCATGTGTGTGTGTTTTGTAGTTGTGATTTGCTGCATCACACATCAATTTGCCTATTTGGTGCATATCATATATCTTAGCCAAAATAGTGCTGGTGTCAAGCTAAACTAAGTTAGCAGCTAACTACATCACCCATCTATGCCCTCGACACAGCTCGCCTGCTCCCCGCCTCCTTTGGCCAATAATAAAACGGACGAAAAGAGAGTCGCGAGCCCCATCCCCGCTTAACGGGAGCCACGGGACTTTCGTTGAGGTCGGACCTGTGCGTTTGTTTTGCTTTTTTCTCGGACTGGATGTTTCTGTCTCTTGGCTGTTGAGATGAACCCGGTGAATGCGACCACACTGTACGTGTCCGCGTGTCGTTCGGTGCTGCAGTGCGACCCTCGCGACCCACGGGCCCTGGCGGAGCTCTACAAGCTGCTCCCGTTCTTCCGCCAGTCGCTGTCCTGCCTCGTGTGTGGTAGGTGCACTGGTATTATTATTTTAACAGCCTCGGTTCCCCTGTAGATATCCAGCTAGTTGCAATAGCTAACTAGCCTAGCTCTCCCCGCCATGACACACCCCCATTTCTATTGAATGTCGGAGCAACTATTTAGCCGATGGCGTAGAGCTGTCTAGCTTCGCAAGCTAGCTACTGCACATTTCACTATGATCCAATAAAATGTATCTCATAGCTATACACACTGATCCAGGGTGGCTAATTTGACCTGTTTGTTTGCATGAGTTAGTTAACAAGTTAGCTATTGCACTGGTTAGTTACATTTCCGCATTCATCATAGCTAGTTAACCTCCCTTCTCCACCTCCATATGTAACTAAATCACTTTTAGACAGGTGCATGTAGGCAGAAGAGGAGTGTGCGCGCCCCCCCCCCCCAAAAAAAATGTATACATTCATTAAGCATCCATCGTGTGTGCGCAGTCTTTAAAAATTCATCTCTAGATTAACCCCCCAGTGCGGAGCAGATGCGCGGTAAAGAATACTAGTGCTGTGTGTTTTCTCCTTTTTGTATTATTTGGAACGGTTGCCTAAGCATAGATATAGCCTTCCCCGTCACTGTTACAAATTATTAATGAGTATGATGTTCATTCAATGGGGTGATGTTTTCCCCTGTTACTCCAGTTCTCACACGCAATGTTTACTTTGACAGGTGCATAGTAGAATACGTATTTTGTTGTGTGTAGGCAGCGACTCGGGTAACTGCCAAAATAAAGCAAACGCCAACAGTGTCTTAATAGGGCGTTGGGCCGATGAATATATGCACCGTGGCATATATTCTACAAGTATCTTCAAATCAAATTTTATTGGTCACATACGTGCTTAGCAGATGTTAATGCGAGTGTAGCGAAATGCTTGTGCTTCTAGTTCCGACCATGCAGTAATATCTAACAAGTAATCTAACAATTTCACAACATCTACCTTATACACACAAGTGTAAAGGAATGAATAAGAATATGTACATATAAATATATGGATGAGCGCTGGCCGAACGGCATAGGCAAGATGGTATAGAGTACAGTATATACATATGAGATGAGTAATATAGGGTATGTAAACATTATATAAAGTGGCATCTTGAACTCTATTGGAAGGATGCAACACCCTCTTCCACGAGAAATTCCATAGTTTGGTGTCTTGTTGATGGTGGTGGAAACACTAAGGCGCTGCTCCTTAATATCCCGTAAGTGTTCAATTGGGTTGAGATGTTATATGGTTTACATCAAACCTTTCAGTGACCACTCGTGCCCTGTGGGTAGACAAAATAATGGCATCCTGGCATTTTTATACATTACCCTATGCATGATGGTATGTTAATTGTCAAATTTATTATTATTTTATTTTTATTTAACCAGGTAGGCCAGTTGAGAACAAGTTATCATTTACATTAACCCAGGAACCACACCTGTGTGGAAGCACCTGCTTTCAATATACTTTGTAGCTCTCATTTACTCAAGTGTTTCCTTTATTTTGTCAGATACCTGTACATTTGATTTTTGGTGCCATAAAACTGCAGTCTTGTTTAAACTTTTTGTCGCACACTTTCATGATACTTTTTCAATTTAGAGTATATTAATGAATTTTGTGTGTGTGACGAGTAGAGGATGCATCCTAGTCTGTCCTGTATCTAAGGCATGTTTGTTGTCCTTTATAAATGGAACTCCCTTCATCCCTCCCTCCCGCAAGCCCCCTCTCTCAGCTGCCGTCCCTAACAACCGGCGTAGCTAAGGAAGCTGCTCTCAAAGCACAGCTGTCATCAAGCCTTGCAGAGGCAGTCAGTCTTGAGCTGCCTCTTAATTTTACCTTTTATAAATGGTTGAAATAAGCATACAGAATAGGAACCCTCTACACTTACTAACTTGAACCATGTTAAACTACACAGAACAAAAATATATAAGCACATGTAAAGTGTTGGTCCCATGTTTCATGGGCTGAAAAAAAAAATCCCAGAAATGTTCCATACGCACAAAAAACATATTTCTCTCAAATATTATGCACACATTTGTTTTCGTCCTTGTTAGTGAGCATTTATCCTTTGCCAAGATAATCCATCCACCTGACAGGTGTGGCATATTAAGAAGCTGATTAAACAGCATGATCATTGCACAGGTTCACCTTGTGCTGGGTACAATAAAAGGCTACTTTAAAATGTGCAGTTTTGTCACACAACACAATGCCACAGATGAGGAGTATTTATGTCTGTAATAAAGCACTTTTGTGGAGAAAAACTCATTCTGATTGGCTGGGCCTGGCTCCCAAGTGGTTGGTCCTGGCTGCCAAGTGGGTGGGCCTATGCCCTCCAAGGCCCAACCATGGCTGCACCCCAGCCCACTTATGTGGAATCCAAAGAAATCCATAGATTAGAGCCTAATTTGTTTCAATTGACTGATTTCCTTATATGAACTGTGACTCAGTAAAATCTTTGAAATTGTTGCATGTTTCGTTTATATTTTTGTTCAGTATATTAAGATGGCAAAGGGGTTCATTTAAACCTTTATGATTTAAAGTCATTACACTTAATTAATATGCTGTTGCTTTGGTGTTGTGCTCATTGCATTAGAGTTGAATATTCAGAGCTGAACAGCAATTTAATTAACCACTTTTATATATAGCCCACCTCAATACTCATATCAGTCCACTGCTAAGCTTCATATCATTGACTTGTTATGAATAATTATGGCTCCTGTTTATGGTTTGAGTTGTCATGTTGTATGGACGGTTATAATGCTGCCGCTGGAGTGATTTCCCTCAGTGGTTCTTACCCAGTTGAATAAAGGATAAGTCAATGTTGTCTTGCCGTAAATTACATCTAATTATTCTCCGTCTCTGTCCAGGTAACCTGCTGCAGGACCCCATAGCGCCCACTAACTCCCAGTGCCAGCACTATGTGTGTCGGGGCTGTAAGGGCCAGAGGATGCTGCTCAAGCCGTCCTGTTCCTGGTGTAAAGACTACTCCCGCTTCCAGGAGAACAGGCAGCTCTCCTTATTGGTTCACTGCTACAGGAAACTCTGCCTCTACATCGCCCAATCACCTCTCGCCCCTCACATCGCCAGTGCAGCCAGCGATTCGCCCGACCTCCTCGCCATTCTTAATGAGGGCCTTTCATTGGCCGAAAGCGGGCAGGAATGGGAGGACACTGCGAGCCAGTCTCCCCCGACGGCCCCCTCAACGTCTGGCCTCAGACCTGATGAGGCTCTGGCTGAAGAGGAGAGCCAGGAGGAGGGCCTTAGCCCTGTGGGTGGGGTTAATGGGCTGCATGACTGTAACGGCCTGACCAATCAAGATGTGCCACCACCTGTTACCTTAGCTACAGGGGGAGGTGTTCTGAAGCAGGAGAGCTTGGGGGAGGAGCTACCTGTGTGTGTTGGCATGTTAGGTAGTGGGGAGGTGGGACTTTGTGACATCAGCACATTTGGGGAGGAGCTTAATAAACATGGCGGAGATACGTTGTTGTTGAGCGTGGAGGAGGTTCTTAGGACCCTGGAGCCCGAACCTGAACCGCCTGACCCCCAGCCAGACTTTCCCTCTGTTCCCCCCCACAACGGATCATACTGCCATCCTACCCGTGACTCCCCTTGCCTCACCCCCTCCCTCCCCCCAGAGAACATCCCTAGACTTCCTCTGCCTCTCCCCCAGCCCATCCCTGTTCTCTCCCGCCTACCCCCTCGCTGCCACCGCAAGCGTTCACGCTCTGAGAGCGACAGTGAGAAGGTGCAGCCCCTCCCCATCGCCAGCATCCTCAGAGGCTCACCCCTGAGCACCACCAACGCCTCTCACCTCCCCAACCCATCCGCCACTGTCAAACGGGAGCCCAAACTTCACTCCGCCATCACCCCGCCTCACCTGGCACCCGTGCCCAACGGAGGGCCTCCAAAGTTGGGAAAGACAATGCTGGTGTCATCCAAGGGCCTGAAGAAGAGCCTGGAGCACCACGGGGGCCCTAAGAAGGCCTACTCCAAGGCCAGGCAGGGAGTCCCCAAGCCCCGCGCCCAGCCCCGTGACCGCCTTCCACCCCACCCCCACGGCCATGCTCACCCTCTCTCCCACCCACCCAGCCCCTCCAAGCCCCTATACAAGAAGCCGGTGGAGAAGAAGGGCTGTAAGTGTGGGAGAGCCACTCAGAACCCCTCTGTTCTCACCTGCAGAGGGCAGCGCTGCCCCTGCTACTCCAACCGCAAGGTGAGTTACTAAAGATTTACTATGGCTTGGTCTGAAATGACATTGTTCCCCTGTCCACATGTAGTTCACTGATTGTAAATTATAATATGAATATTTCTCCTCCAAGGCATGCCTGGACTGTATCTGCCGCGGCTGCCAGAACTCCTACATGGCAAATGGGGAGAAGAAGCTGGAGGCGTTTGCGGTTCCAGAGAAGGCTCTAGAACAGACGCGGCTCACACTCGGCATCAACCTCACCTCCATCACCGCTGCAGCCCTGCGCAGCCCGGCAACCAGCAACACCCCACATGGTAACCAGCTCATCACCACGGCAACAGGAGCGTCTGGGGTGACGGGAGTGTCCTTCCTGTCCAGTGTGGGGGCGGGACATGAGGACAGGGGGTTTGATGATTCGCTGGACATGAGGTTCGACTGTTGAAGACATGTCCTCCTCAGACATTATTGACCAATGGGCTGTGAAGAGGGACCTGGAGGGGCGGGGTTAAGAATAAGGCAGCTACTGTGACGGGCGGGAGAGGAAGTGTGACTAAGAGACACATGCACACTGTCCAGCCAGCGCCCGGAACGTGCTTTTGGTCTTACGTACTGATGATGGAGGAAGAGGGATATCGTTACTGTATGTTCAGAGATTTCATTTTGTGAGGGTTAGAAGTTTTGTTTTGTACTATCAGTGATGTGTAGGGCATGACGTTTCGGCCTGAGATGGACTTGTCGCACTGTTTGTCAGAGGGAGGGGTGGTTCAGTGAAAAGTGAGTGTCCCAAATGGCATCCTATTCCCTAGATAGTGCACTATTATTGGTCAGGGCCTCAGTCCACTAGATGGGTAATATGGTGTTGTTTGAGGCTGGCCCTGGGTTTGCAGGACTCAGACACAGACAGACATCCATAGACTGGCTGTAATTTATGAACTTTTTGTTTTTGTACACAGAACTTATCAAATTCCATTTAAAAGGACATTTTATGATATATTTTATAAGTTACATTAACAACAAACATTTGCAGTATTTATTGGAGGTCACCTAACCTAGGTAGCAGTTGGCCACACCCACTCCAGCTGCCAGCCTATCAGATCCAGTGTGGGCAGTTCTGTCTAAATTATGTCGCTGTCCTGTTAGTGCTAGTTTCTGCTGTCTCCAACTGTCCTTTGGTTTCATTTTCCCTCTGGGCATTTAAAAACCTGTAATATAAGTGTAACATATTTCCACAAAAAAGAAAATCAAAACCTAAGTTGTGTCTCTCTTTTCCACACTCAAACTGAAATCATATCAGACTATTTCAAGTCCAATAAGATAATCACAATTCACTTTGTACAAATTACTTAACATTACTTAAAGGAAATTGTTTCATTAGTCCACTGTTGATAGTCACAGAATATTAAGCATGTCGGTAATTAAGTTTTCAACTATATCTACAACCAGGTAGCAAGTTGGACATTTCAGAGTTTCCAAGTTCCCGACTAGCATGTGAACGCCCCATAAATATTTTTGGTATGACCCTCTGGTTCTGTTGAGTCAGCTGCAGTCTTCAGTATCAACACTAGTTTGCGATGTTTAGTGATAGACACTACATGCACAACCCACATGGTGGCAGCAGAAGCTCGTAAGCTTGTTACCAGGAGGTACATGATGTAATGTTCACCCATAACAGACAGCCTTGACCCAGCTGTTTTGTTGTGCTAGACTGGTACTGAAAGACTACCCTCTGGATGCTTTCAACTGTGACTACTATACAGCTATGGTAGCCTAATACTACAGATTTTCAACAAAAAACAAACATATTTCCACCATTTAGCAGACATTCTTTTCCAGAGCAATTTCCAGAAGCAATTAGGATTAAGTATCTTGCTCAAGGGCATGTTGACAGATTTTTCTGTCCTAGTTGGCTCTGGGATTCTGGCCCAACGCTAGACTACCTGCCGCCAAAGCAGCTATGGTAGCCTACTCGTGTTGAGAAATGATTAGAGTGCATCCTTTTCATTTGGACAGTGTCTTTATTGTACACACATACTTAGACAGATTCCGTTCTACATTGGTCAGACTACTAGTCGTTTTAGCTAGCATTCCACTACTTGCCACACATGTCATTTACCAAAAGAGTATGCCCCTCTTTGGCAAATTACACAGAGTACAAGAAGTGGAATGAAATAGCTGAAAAGAGACAGCAACCAGGCTAATTCTACATGAACATGAGAGCAGTTGGACTCGTGGATGAGTCTGATTCATATTGATGAAAGATTTAGTGTGAGTCTCCATGGTAACCGTCACCTCCACAGCCCACACAAACACTATCTGGAGTCATGATTGTATGGGCTGTGAAAACAATTCTTCCCCCAAAACATCTGCAGATAATTCTCCTCTATTGAAGCGGCTAAACTGACAACCCTGTCCAGACCCCTCTCCCTCTGTCTCACTGCATACTTGTCTGTTTGTATCTACAGATACATCTATATCAGTCCACCTTCTGTCTGTCGGTGGGAGAATCAAGAAATATTTTTGTAAAGTCCTCAACATTACCCATGTCCTAGCACTGGTTCCAATAGCGACGGTGGGCCTGGGCTACAGTAGGGCCTCCTGGGTCATGGCCTGAAACATTTAAACTGAAACAAAAGTGAAAAAGTGCTGAATTGAACATGTGGTTGCAGGCAATGTTGCTCAGGTGAGAGCTTGGGGTTGTGTTAAGAATGTAAAAGTCTACAATCAAGCAATGTACATTCAATGTATTTACAGTTATAACACAGACTCACAACACAAAAACACCCTACATTCAAATTTTACATTAAAACCCATCTCTGAGAGTAAAAAAAACAGGAAAAAGAGACACTCATCCTTTTAATATGAAAAGAGCAGTAAGACAGTTATCCACAATCATCCCCTCACTGATTCATTGTCGGTCAGTTGTCCTGAAGTTCTAAAGCAGACATTGGCCCACGACCTCACACCACTCATCTGCTTTTCATCTAATCAGCACAGGCCTGCTGGCTTCGGACACAGCTAATTGGATGAGCCATGAGGGAAGGCTAGGCCATCGGCACCAGGGTGGAAGATAATAGGATAACCACACCAGCTCTGCTCACGCCTCCTCGCATGTTCAGCCTAGCAGTCACAGAGCTTAAAGCTTTGTACATCTGTACACCCACACACACCCATGCATGCATACAAACACACATACTCACACACAGCTCTCAGAATGATCTGTCTGTCAGTACACACACACATATGGCTCCCAAACAGTGAGAATGCTGGTGTCCGTTAGCCCCAAGCCACCATATAGACTAACTCCTGACCACTAGCTGACCAGGACAGCCCCGAAAAAGCTGCTCCTCTCATCCATGTCGATGGCGGAGGCGTTGCTAACGGTGACGAGGAGGCGGTCCCCGGTGGCCAATGGGAACAGCCCTCCCTGGTGGGCGGAGTGCAGAGAGAACTGGGAGTCCCGGGACCAGCAGGAGGTACGGCTGGTCTTCATCAGCAGGATGGGTACCGGATAGGAAGACACCTGGAAGAGGGGGCATACAGCACCACCACTATACAGTAAGATATAACTGTTGAAACTGGAAAAACGTATAGAACAAGTTCAGATGGCACCTTCATTTCAAACCATTTTCTTGTTTCATGTCTACAAGCCCCCTGAACATGACCCTGGCCCTGTGAACTCACTTTCTTATAAACATACTGCAACATGGGCCTCCCCCTCTGCTCCCTCTCCTCTTCCACGTCTTCCTCCCCCTCCTCTCCCCCAGGGTGGGTGTGTCTGAAGTAGGTCTGGGCATAGATATAGTAGAGTCCTGGGCAAGGCACCACCAGCTCCCCATCAATCAATCGAACGTCCTGAAGGAATGCCAGCCCTTTATGCCCCTCCCACCACGAGATCTTCTGCCCCTGCACACGCCGCCCGGGAGAACCTGTGGCCAGACAGGAAGGAGACAGGCGTTAGTAGGCAGGGTCAGGACTTAGACAGGGCTGGGTCTTAAGACAGAATAGAATCAGTTAAGAATAATATAGAACAGCTGTAGTGAAGTAATATTTGATATATAAATATATATGCATACCTCACATGCGACCCATAATAAGACTATGCAATTAATATGATCAAAGTATTAAAATATTTATCTGACTCCATAAAGATGATTTAGCAATGGGTAAACAGGACTATTGTTGAGTTACATAAATTGTTTATCAAGAAAGGTTTGAGAGTTGATATTATCAAAGGCAGATATTTCATAACTTTGTAATGAATGAATTCACATAAGGCATAAACTTAAGTTACAAGGCATTATTAATCTGGGAATGATCAGAGAGAGGGATACAAAGAATCCATGGAAAGAGAGAGAAGTCATAGCCTGAAAGGCCATGCCCCAAGAGTCCCTGGGGTGGAGAAAGAAAGCGTGAGAGTGTATCTCACCAGAGCAGATCAAGAAGAGAAAGAGTCAATGAATCTGAGACTCCTTTATAAACATCTGATTGTTTGGATTCAAAAGCTGAGTTGTTAACCAATAGCATTACTGTAAAGTTAACATCTAATCAGATAGAGCTACAGGATGTTATCACAACAGAACCTCTGCTTCACAGACGTGTGTGACAGAATGGTGGTGTCAAGAGCAACACAGAGAAGGCTGATTTCCTGAGAAGACAATAAACCCTCTTGCCTACAGTAGACAGGGCTGGGTCTTAAGACAGAATATAATAGGTTAAGAATTGAACAGTCTGCGGACATATGTTGCCTCAATCCCCTAAATACCTACTGTATTATGGAAAGTGTGCTGCTCTAAGATGCCATAGAGCTCACATGGGACAGATATACTGCATATACACTGCTCAAAAAAATAAAGGGAACACTAAAATAACAGATCCTAGATCTGAATGAATGAAATATTCTTATTAAATACTTTTTTCTTTACATAGTTGAATGTGCTGACAACAAAATCGCACAAAAATGATCAATGGAAATCAAATTTATCAACCCATGGAGGTCTGGATTTGGAGTCACACTCAAAATTAAAGTGGAAAACCACACTACAGGCTGATCCAACTTTGATGTAATGTCCTTAAAACAAGTCAAAATGAGGCTCAGTAGTGTGTGTGGCCTCCACGTGCCTGTATGACCTCCCTACAACGCCTGGGCATGCTCCTGATGAGGTGGCGGATGGTCTCCTGAGGGATCTCCTCCCAGACCTTGACTAAAGCATCCGCCAACTCCTGGACAGTCTGTGGTGCAACGTGGCTTTGGTGGATGGAGCGAGACATGATGTCCCAGATGTGCTCAATTGGATTCAGGTCTGGGGAACGGGCGGGCCAGTCCATAGCATCAATGCCTTCCTCTTGCGGGAACTGCTGACACACTCCAGCCACATGAGGTCTAGCATTGTCTTGCATTAGGAGGAACCCAGGGCCAACCGCACCAGCATATGGTCTCACAAGGGGTCTGAGGATCTCATCTCGGTACCTAATGGCAGTCAGGCTACCTCTGGCGAGCACATGGAGGGCTGTGCGGCCCCCCAAAGAAATGCCACCCCACACCATGACTGACCCACCGCCAAACCGGTCATGCTGGAGGATGTTGCAGGCAGCAGAACGTTCTCCACGGCGTCTCCAGACTCTGTCACGTCTGTCACGTGCTCAGTGTGAACCTGCTTTCATCTGTGAAGAGCACAGGGCGCCAGTGGCGAATTTGCCAATCTTGGTGTTCTCTGGCAAATGCCAAACGTCCTGCACGGTGTTGGGCTGTAAGCACAACCCCCACCTGTGGATGTCGGGCCCTCATACCACCCTCATGGAGTCTGTTTCTGACCGTTTGAGCAGACACATGCACATTTGTGGCCTGCTAGAGGTCATTTTGCAGGGCTCTGGCAGTGCTCCTCCTGATCCTCCTTGTACAAAGGCGGAGGTAGCGGTCCTGCTGCTGGTTTGTTGCCCTCCTACGGCCTCCTCCACGTCTCCTGATGTACTGGCCTGTCTCCTGGTAGCGCCTCCATGCTCTGGACACTACGCTGACAGACACAGCAAACCTTCTTGCCACAGCTCGCATTGATGTGCCATCCTGGATGAGCTGCACTACCTGAGCCACTTGTGTGGGTTGTAGACTCCGTCTCATGCTACCACTAGAGTGAAAGCACCGCCAGCATTCAAAAGTGACCAAAACATCAGCCAGGAAGCATAGGAACTGAGAAGTGGTCTGTGGTCACCACCTGCAAAACCACTCCTTTATTGGAGGTGTCTTGCTAATTGCCTATAATTTCCACCTGTTGTCTATTCCATTTGCACAACAGCATGTGAAATTTATTGTCAATCAGTGTTGCTTCCTAAGCGGACAGTTTGATTTCACAGAAGTGTGATTGACTTGGAGTTACATTGTGTTGTTTAAGTGTTCCCTTTATTTTTTTGAGCAGTGTATTACCAGTTACTGTAGTGATATAAACTCAGCAAAAAAAGAAACGACCCTTTTTCAGAACCCTGTCTTTCAAAGATAATTCGTAAAAATCCAAATAACTTCACAGATTTTCATTGTAAAGGGTTTAAACACTGTTACCCATGCTTTGTCAATGAACCATAAATAATTAATGAAATTGCGCCTGTGGAACGGTTGTTAAGACACTAACAGCTTACAGACAGTAGGCAATTAAGGTCACAGTTATGAAAACTTAGGACACTAAAGAGGCCTTTCTACTGACTCTGAAAAACACCAAAAGAAAAATGCCCAGGGTCCCTGCTCATCTGCGTGAACGTGCCTTAGGCATGCTGCAAGGAGGCATGAGGACTGCAGATGTGGCCAGGGAAATAAATTGCAATGTCCGTACTGTGAGACGCCTACGACAGCGCTACAGGGAGACAGGACGGACAGCTGATCGTCCTCGCAGTGACAGACCACGTGTAACAACACCTGCACAGGATCGGTACATCCGAACATCACACCTGCGGGACAGGTACAGGATGGCAACAACAACTGCCCGAGTTACACCAGGAACGCACAATCCCTCCATCAGTGCTCAGACTGTCCGCAATAGGCTGAGAGAGGCTGGACTGGCTTGTAGGCCTGTTGTAAGGCAGGTCCTCACCAGACATCACCGGCAACAACGTCGCCTATGGGCACAAACCCACCATTGCTGGACCAGACAGGACTGGCAAAAAGTGCTCTTCACTGGTTTTGTTTCACCAAATGGTCGGATTCGCGTTTATCGTCGAAGGAATGAGCGTTACACCGAGGCCTGTACTCTGGAATGGGATCGATTTGGAGGTGGAGGGTCCGTCATGGTCTGGGGCGGTGTGTCACAGCATCATCGGACTGAGCTTGTTGTCAATGCAGGCAATCTCAACGCTGTGCGTTACAGGGAATACATCCTCCTCCCTCATGTGGTACCCTTCCTGCAGGCTCATTCTGACATGACCCTCCAGCATGACAATGCCAACACTGCTCGTTCTGTGCGTGATTTCCTGCAAGACAGGAATGTCAGTGTTCTGCCATGCCCAGCGAAGAGCCCGTATCTCAATCCCATTGAGCACGTCTGGGACGTGTTGGATCAGAGGGTGAGGGCCATTCCCCCAGAAATGTCCGGGAACTTGCAGGTGCCTTGGTGGAAGAGTGGGGTAACATCTCACAGCAAGAACTGGCAAATCTGGTGCAGTCCATGAGGAGGAGATGCACTGCAGTAATGGTGGCCACACCAGATACTGACTGTTACTTTTGATTTTGACCCCCCTTTGTTCAGGGACACATTATTCCATTTCTGTTAGTCACGTCTGTGGAACTTGTTCAGTTTGTCTCAGTTGTTGAATCTTATGTTCATACAAATATTTACACGTTAAGTTTGCTGAAAATAAACGCAGTTGACAGTGAGAGGACGTGAGAGGACGTTTTTCTGAGTTTTTATAATCACTTTGAAGCTCTCCCCTCACTGTGGTGTACACACACACACCTGAAGAACATAGCACACACAAGTGTTAGCCACATGCCCCCAAAGTCTAACCTGCGTTCATCATCAGTCTTCAAAGGGTCATACACACACACCCACACACACACACATAGTGTCTCTATTGTAATTGAAGGGTGTAAACTAAAACATGTCTCACCTCCTCCCTCCCTCGCTGCTTTGGGAGCGAAGCTGCCAGTGACGTGGGCGGCAACTTTGGGGCGAGAAGAAGCCTGGTCCTCCATTGCCAGTGAGGGCAACACCCTGGACATCTCGTCTGACAGAGAGACAGAACACCAGTTAGTTGTTATCAGTTAGTGTGATCATCAGTCAGTGATAACAGCATAGAACTTGTAAAATAGACACAGGGAACAAGGTGCTGTTTTGCTCCAGTTGTATGACTTAGTTATATAGGTCAGACAGGTACTTACACTATATATACACAAAAGTATGAGGACACCCCTTAAAATTTGTGGATTCAGCTATTTCAGCCACACCCGTTGCTGACAGGTGTATAAAATCGAGCACACCGCCATGCAATCTTCATAGATAAACATTGGCAGTATAATGACCTTACTGAAGAGCTCAGTGACTTTTAACGTGCACCGTCATAGGATGCCACCTTTCCAACAAGTCAGTTCGTCAAATTTCTGCCCTGTTAAAGCTTCCCTGGTCAACTGTAAGTGCTGTTATTGTAAGTGGAAACGTCTAGGAGCAACAACAGCTCAGCTGTAAAGTGGTAGGCCACACAAGGACCGGAGAGTGCTGAAGCGCGTAACGCATAAACATCATCTGTCCTCGGTTGCAACACTCACTACGGGTTCCAAACTGCCTCTGGAAGTAACGTCAGCACAATAACTGTTCTTTGGGAGCTTCATGAAATTTGTTTCCATGGCCGAGCAGCTGCACACAAGCCTAAGATCACCATGCGCAATGCCAAGCGTCAACTGGAGTGGTGTAAAGCTCGCCGCGTTCTCTGGAGTGTTGAATCACACTTTACCATCAGGCAGTCTGAAGGACAAATCTGGGTTTGGCGGATGCCAGGAGAACGTTACCTGCCCTAATGCATAGTGCCAACTGTAAAGTTTGAGGCTGTTTTTCATGGTTCGGGGTTGACCTCTTAGTTCCAGTAAAGGAAAATCTTAACGCTACAGCATACAATGACATTCTACACGATTCTGTGCTTCCAACTTTGTGGCAACAGTTTGGGGATGGCCCTTTCCCTGTGCATACAGAAATGGTTTGCCGAGATCGGTGTGGAAGAACTTGACTGGCCTGCACAGAGCCCTGACCTCAACCCCATCGAACACCTTTGGGATGAATTGGAATGCTGACTGCGAGCCAGGCCTAATCGCCCAACATCAGAGCCCAACCTCACTAATGCTCTTGTGGCTGAATGGAAGCAAATCTCCGCAGTAATGTTCCAACATCTTGTGGAAAGCTTTCACAGACAAGTGGAGGCTATATTGTAGCAGCAAAGGGGGGACCAACTGCTTTATTAATCCCCATACATTTTTAATTGAGATGTTTGACAAGCAGGTGACCACTTACTTTTGGTCATGTAGTGTATCTCACCTCTAACTGCTGAGGAGATCTCCCTCTGATATCGCTGAAACAGAGACTGGAGAGAGACAGAGAGAGACAAAGAGAGAGAGAGATAAGGATAAGATAGAGGCAATTTGTTTAACACATTTCAAATAAAAGCACAAAACAGTATTGCACAAACTGTGTGTGTGTGTATGGAGTCTGTGTGTCTCTGGCCAGGTGAGTACATTCCAGTGCTGATTAAACCACAGCGGATCCCATCCCAGACTGCACCATAAAGACCCCATTGTATGTCTGAAACTCTGCTGAGGGGAGTGAAGTTGCTGATATTAGGTCAGTTTTGCGTTTCCCCCCTAATGGTTAAAGGCCCAGTGCAGTCAAAATTGTGTTTTTTCCTGTGTTTTGTAGCATATTGTACAACAGCTGATGAAACTAACACTGTAAAAGTGTGAAAAATGATCAGTGTTATTACCTGATAGATCCTGGTAGAAAATACAATCTATACTGAACAAAAATATAAACACAACATGCGACAATTTCAAAGATTTTACTGAGTTACAGTTCATGTAAGAAAATCAGTCAATTTAAATAAATGCATTAGGCCCTAATCTATGGATTTCACATGACTGGGCAGGGGCGCAACCATGGGTGGGCCTGGGAGGGTATAGGCCCAACCACTGGGGAGCCAGGTCCAGCCAACCAGAATTAGTTTTTCCCCACAAAAGGGCTTTATAACATTGGAGGTAGCTTATGGTAGAGAAAGTAACAAAATTGTGAAAACAGCTCTGTTGGACATTCCTGCAGTCAGCATGCCAATTGCACACTCCCTCAAAACTTGAGACTTTAGTGTTGTGTTACAAAACTGCACATTTTAAAGTAGCCTTTTATTGTCCCCAGCACAAGGTGCACCTGTGTAATGATCATGCCGTTTAATCAGCTTCTTGATATGCCACACCTGTGAGCTGGATGGATATTCTTGGAAAAGTAGAAATGCTCACTAATAAGGATGTAAACAAATTTGTTTGGGATTTTTTTATTTGAGCTCATGAAACACGGGACCAACAATTTACATGTTGTCCAGTGTACACAGGACTTTCTAATCAGCATATTTTGCATGGGTGGAGTTTTGGCTAGCTTGGTGACATTACTAGGCGGTAAATTAGACCAATAACAAAGAGAGTTCCAAACCTCTTTGCCAATAACAGCTAGTTTTCCCCTCCCAGGCAGACCAATCCCAGGCAGTTTTAGCAAAATTCTTCCTTGAGAAATAGTTTTTGTTAAAAAGCTACTTTTGTTTCTTTTTGACCATTTTTATGAAAACCTCTGTAATAGTACATACAGTACTTACTTGTTACCCAGAAATGATTTGATATTGATATAAAAATGGTTGCATTGGACCTTTAAAATTAGGATTAAGGGAGAATAATCTGATCCTAAATCTGTGGTTAATGGTAAATTCCATAGGGAGCACCTCTGTCCTTTTTATTTTATTTAGCTAGGCAAGTCAGTTAAGAACAAATTCTTATTTACAATGACGGCCTACCCCGGCCAAACCCTAACGACGCTGGGCCAATTGTGCGCCGCCCTATGGGACTCCCAATCACGTCCGGTTGTGATACAGCCTGGAATTGAACCAGGGTCTGTAGTGACACCTCTAGCACTGAGATGCAGTGCCTTAGACCACTGCACCACTCGGGAGCCCTCCTGGAAGACCTGGGCCCCGTGCGAGGCAGATACCTACTCGATGAGGATATGTGTGTGTGTGTATGTGTGTGTTACCTTCTCTATGAGGGTGTGTAGTTGCTGTGTGACCTGCCAGCAGGGGTCTCCTCTCCCCTCGGTCGGGGAGCGCACGTACCCCCCTCTGAGGTCAGACCGTGTCAGACAAGACACACTGCTCCTTGCAAATGTCTCCTTCATCTGAATAACACACACAGACATCTCATTTCAATAATACACACCTCCTACATAACACAATGTGTATTGTCGTTGGGTGTACTTGGGGAACCAGAGTTGAGAAACAAACTGTAGTTTACTTCAGGGCCTCCCTTTTACACTGTAATGAAACTAATAATGCCATGTTCAAATGGAGTGACTGTCTAAAGTCTTTATAAGTAAAGTTCCTCTGTATATGTATTTTAGGTTTCAGTTTCCTACTGTATACAGGTTAGGAATGATTAACATCCACAAACACTGATGACAATCACTGAGAGACAGACAGAGAGAACTGGAGAGGGACAGAGGAAAGAGAGCTGGGGGAGTGCTAGGGGGAGGGAGAGAGAGGGGAGAGTCAGCATTGTTGCTCAATCATTATGGAAATAATCCAGGTTACTAAAGTACAATCAAATCAAACTGCATTTGTCACATGCTTCATAGACAACGGGTGTAGACTAACAGTGAAATGCTTCCTTACAGATCCATTTCCAACAATGCAGAGAGAAAGAGAAGATAAAACATGTCATAAAAATAGAGCACAGCTGCAGGAGAGGATACCACAGAAGGCCTAACAAAAAGTCAATAATTTACAGTTTCACTAGCACTTGAACAATGCACTTGAGAACGAACTAAACTTTCCCTGCAAAAATAAGGTGAAACAATAAGCAAACAATCAAGCTGGAAAATTGGCATATCAATAGTCTGAGTTTTGGTTCTTGCAGCCAGCCTTTTGCAGTTCTCTACACAGAACTTCCTTGTATCCCAGCACAGCACTACAACACACAAACACTCTTTATTTTACAGAATGCACTGAGCGTTCTCTGCAGTGCACACATAGGCCATTTTTATTACAATATTATTATTTTTCCACCTTTATTTAACCAGGTAGGCCAGTTGAGAACAAGTTCTAATTTACAACCGCGACCTGGCCAAAATGAAGCAAAGCAGTGCGACACAAAAACAACACAGAGTTACACATAAACAAACGTACAGTCAATAACACAATAAAAAACATTTTTTAACATTAAACAAACAATTCAGGTAATTAACTTGCAAGGCAACACGTTTTCCTGCAAAAGCTTTATTTGAGAAAACCTACTTTCTCCAACTGAATATGCACTGCGCAAGACAACATCGCATAAGCACAAACAGCCCGTATCAAACCTGGGTCAAATACATTTCAAATGCTTTCAACGTTGGCCTACAGACTTTGTTTGCCCGAAACAATGGGGCCAATGGAATAGTCCCAAAAGTGCAAATTCCAAGCTACATCAAGCGACCTCATATACTTCAATAGTAAGTGTCTGTATACTACCCCTCCTTCTTCCCTGGTTCTTACCGTGTTGAGGACGTTAGTGAAGTAGAGCACGGTGACGGTAACGGCCACGGTCTGCAGCAGAATGGCCGCGAGCAGCAGAACCCCGAGAAATGTGAAGCCGCTCGAGCCTCCCGCCATACCGACCACCGCCTCGCGCCCTGCTCTGCTACGCTCCGGTTTCAGAACAAAAGCGGAGGCGAGAGTAACTATAACTTCTGCCCCCCTTCCTCCCGCACAGAAAGAGAGAGGGAGAGGGAAAGAGAGGGAGGAGCAGGCAAGGCCACGATGAAGAACAAAAACATGACTTGAGTCATGGAGAAGATTTCGGTTCTGGCTAAAGCTGAACCAACACTGATACGCAGTTATTATTAGGCTAGGAAGTCAGTCTGCTATAGACTATCTGTTGTTGATCACAGAGATTTAGGCTTAACTCTATAGGCCTATACATCTGCCCTTCTATTCAACCACTGTAGGCATTGCATATAGCTACGTGGCAATAATAAATGTTTATATTATTCCATTGTTCTATTCCAAACGAAAAACAGGATTATTCTGTTCGGTTTATAAATGGATCTTGTTTCTCAGTTTCTGTATTGTAAACATCTGGCCTCAATCTGTGCTCCGTGCATGCGTGTCCCCCTGAGAGTCTCGGATTTATTCGGTTTCACTTGGTATTCTGAGTGTGGGGGGGTTCAGTCAGTTCCTTGTTCTTATTAGTTCCAGTTGAAATGTGTGTGTGTGTCCTCTCCCAGCCAGCTCTGTTTCGGGGACATGGGGAGGTCTGAGTGATAGAGTCATTATCCCTGCTGAGAGTGACTGGACAGGAGTCACTTTATCTATGATGTTACACACACACACCACAAGATAACTTTTTTACTCCCCAAATCCCCCCCCCCCCCCCTCTCCAATTGTTCAGTTCTTTCCCAACTTTGTCCTCTAAAAATACTCAACTACTAATGCTACTACTACTAATAATAATACAGTACTACTACTATTAATAATAATACAGTACTACTACTACTAATAATAATACTGTACTACTACTACTAATAATAATACAGTACTACTACTACTAATAATACAGTACTACTATTACTAATAATAATAATACAGTACTACTACTAATAATAATAATACAGTACTACTACTACTACTAATAATAATAATACAGTACTACTACTACTAATAATAATAATACTGTATTACTACTACTAATAATAATACAGTACTACTACTAATAATAATAATACAGTACTACTAATAATAATACAGTACTACTACTACTAATAATAATAATACAGTACTACTAATAATAATAATAATACTGTACTACTACTCTACTCCCCCACTCTCTATTTTCTGTTTCTTTCCCAACTCTCTCTCTAGACCTTGTTGTTGACATGACCTCCTCAGAACTCTCTCCCAGCTAAACAATTCAGTCAACCACACGGCTGTAACACACACACACACACAATACAGCTAAACAATGCATCCATGACCATTGCAGTAATATCTGGCACACGCACACTACAGGGGGGTGGGAGGCGGGAGACAATAGAATGGGCCAATTGGAAGATTGGGAATCAGAGAACCGACCAATGGCCAATGAGGAAATGTTGGGTTTTCCAGAGATCTGTTTTTGGCATCTTTATTTTTTCTGACGCCAGGAAAAGCCCCAACTAAAGTTGATATACTGACTGTGTGACTGTATGACTGTGTGTGTGTAACTAGTACCATTGTAGTGGGAGCTGCTAACTCAATGCCTCATTTCACTTCAGGAATCAGGCAGTCAGTCAGAACCAACCTACGACGTGGGGGGAGAGAGAGAGAGAGGGGAAGAGAGTGAGATACAATATCAGAAGCCCCTTTTCTACCTGGTGCTAACATGCGCCCTGTGTCATGATCTGGTCCACATCCTCATTGTGCCCACATTTTTAGACAGGTGTAAACAATTAAAGGACACACTGATTTGATTGTGATCAGCTCGTCCTGACCACCTCCTCAATCAAGTGTAAACATATCTGGATGGTCAAACCATTTAAAATATCATTATACCGGCCTCTAATATCATTGACAGGTAGCACCGTTGACTTATTGCATCTTAAAATAAATACATTCATTTTTTTTTTTTTAAGAATACACATTGAATAATTGGCATACACGGAAGCCCCACCTTATATATGTAAGCATTTCACTGTTAGTCCACACCTGCTGTTTACAAAGCATGTGACAAATAAGATTTGATGTGATTTCACTTTCCAGATTAGTAAGATATCTACATTAGTAAGATATCTAGGCACAATGCGTGCCTGACTACCTCCGGAGGTGGTCCAAAAAATCTGATCACAATGCATCTTTTAATCAGGTATAAACGGGGCTAGATACACACTGCCCTGAAGCACAAACTCTCACTCTCTCTACCCCTCTTCCTCCCATTCTCTCTCTCTCCCTTTCCCTACTTATTCCTCCCCTACTCCCCCCTCCATCTCTCTCCCTCATTTTCCCTGTCAGGAAGCAGTGAACAATGTAACCTTTACTCTCAGTGATAACATTCTCCTCTCACATTACCCCATCGACTCCCACACTTCTTTTTCACATCCTCTCCATTTTCATTCTGTAGGTTTTGTTTTCTTTTGAAATAATCATCCAGCAGCAAGTGATTAACAGGTTACTCCCCAGGGCACAGAGACTGACTCCCCAAACAAGGTCAGGGACACGCACAAACACACTAACATGCAGTCACTTGTGCACACACACACACTCAGATGTGTTGATCGAGCATGTACTGTACCTGTTCACCTTCTACTGTCATGTCACAGGTCATGTGATCATCTGATGGGTCAGGTTACCCTCTTCCTCTTCAGGGTGTGAGAAAGAAAAGAGATAGGAGGTAGAGAGACAGAGACCAGGAAAGAAAGGAAGGCAGAAGTCAAGAAAGAGAATGCAAAGGGAGAGCGTGAAAGATAGAAAATTAGAACAGGTTCCCTAATTCTCAATTTGGGACGCCATCTCCTGCCTAAAACCTTCTGCTATCATTCAATTCACACACTCACATAGCTGGCGTGCTAGTGTGCGTGTATGTGTGTGTGCATGTGTGTGCACTGTATGTATGTATGTATGTATGTATGTATGTATGTATCTGTCTCTGTCTCTGTGTGTGTGATTTTACCCTGTAGCAATAAAGAGACGTGCCACTCAGCTTCAAAACACCCTGAAGGTTCAAACTGCATTCTTTAAACTGGAACAGCACACACACACACACACACACACACACACAATTGTTATTTTTAACAGGAAGAACATTTTTCACCTCCTGAGTGGCACAGCAGTTTAAGGCACTGCATCTCAGTGCAAGAGGTGTCACTACAGTCCCTGGTTCGAATCCAGGCTGTATCACATCCGGCTGTGATTGGGAGTCCCATAGGGCGGCACACAATTGGCCCAGTGTCATCCGGGTTACGGGTTGGCTGGGGTAGGCCGTCATTGTAAATCAGCATTTGTTCTTAACTGATTTGCCTAGTTAAATAAAATAAAAACATTTTTCACCTGTAAGTATATTACAATACTGTGCTCAGAACAGGAAGTTAGCTGAACCAATACACACCACTGAAACTTCAGATCCATTTAGACTCAACATCAGATAAATATATATTTTATGTACATATATTCATTAGTTTAAAATCTCTTCAGTGATAATATAAAACTGTTCACAGTTTTGAAGCTCAAACGGAGGCCTTTGTTCCCTACCAGTTTACAATCAGTTGATTCTTGGAAGGGGTTTTCTAATCTGTAGAGCACAACAGTGTCACCATCTGTCGAGTAGTGGTATCACACCCAGGGTCAATAGCCAGGCCCAGAGCCATATGTCTAAATGTATGACTTTGGGCAGGCCTAAAGTACATTGAAATTGAAAAGAAAATGGAAAAGGAAAACACATCAACATAATAGGCCAAACCAACAGCTATGTACATTGTGTGAGAAAGGAGGACAGATCTTTCTAAAAGAAAAGACGCCCATTTGGAATACCTAGAATTCCTGGTTCACATGGCTTTATATCTTCACATTACACCAACACCTGATCCTCGGACGCATTTAGAACAGACAATATTCCTTATAATAAAAACACACACGTTCTATGGTCAATGTTCTCTCTCTCTGCACATAACATATCTTCACACTGGGCACAGACGTCATTTCAACGTGTAGTTTTGATTTACATTTGGTTGAGTTGTCAATCACGTGAATTCAACGTGAAATCAACAAACAATTTCACCATGTCATTGGATTTAGGTCAAAAGTTGGGTGAAAAAAAATGACAAAATTCCCTTAGGTTAATGATTTTTTGCAAATCCAATCAGCTTTCCATCACAGATTTTTTTTAAGTGGAAAAAATGTTGATTCAACCATTTTTGCCCAGTGAGTTACTTCATTTCTAAAATAATATCTATAAAAAATCATTTTCAGCCTGTCTGGTCTCATGCCGTGTCAGTTTCTCTCTTAGTGGTCCTATACCCTAGTAAAACACTGTTCCTCAGGGGCTGTAGTTAAAACATGTGGTGAGGTCTGTTTTTGGCTCTCTTCTGCCTGCTTCTCTAAGCTTGGAATGGTCAAATAAATAAATACAACATATTATTGCACAACCCAGAGATTCCACACAGATGTGTATGTTGGTCAGTCTTTCAGTGTATCAGACTGTTAGCATTCAAAGCTTTAAATCAGTTTCCATAGACAGCTGACAGTTCACTGTCTTTACATTGAACAACCACAGGATCAGCTAGGTAGTCAAAAGGAAAGAGGCATGGGAGGTGTGGTTGTCTGGTTGCCTGGACATTTTAGTCCTAGTGGTGCTCCTATTGGGTTCTACGTTGTGATCCTATAGTTTTGATTCTAAACATAACTTGGGTTCCATAGGGTTCTGTCGTGGTCTAGACTACTATTTTAGATGGTCTGGTCACACAAATTTCCTAAGTGGCAAAGGTCCGGATGGGTATTGTCATCAGTCGGCGTAGTAACAAACCCGCCCTTCGCAACGCATGTAACTCCAAACTGTTCAAACAATTCACACCCCTTCTGCTGGCGGAGAAAAAACTTGCAGTTTTAAAGCAATTTTTCTGCAATTCCACACAATTTGACATGGGGCAAAAAAAACTGTTGCAGTTTTAAAGCAAATTTCCTGCAATTCTACACATTTTTCCATGACTTCTTATGTGTGTTCATATGATACCTGAGTGATTCAACAAAATCCATGGGGGCCCCCTTGGGGTCGAGTCCCCTGCCCATGATAACTACTCAACAGCAGTAAGTTAAAAGCCTGATTGATTTCTTAAAAAATAGATTTTAAACACACTGTCCGTATCGACCCTCTTCTGGGTCCGGTTCCAGACTGCGGTCCGCCTGTTGAGTATGGCTGTTCTAGAGGTTGTGGTCTAGCCACTGGATGTAGTTGTCCAGACTCCTCTGGCCAACGGAGGACAAAAACGGCCAAAAGGAGAAGACCATGCAGCCGTGGAAACCGTCGTCATAGTGAACACTGGTAACCGTGACGCCCGCGTCCTGTAGTCTCCTGGCGTACATCAACCCATCGTCCCTCAGAACGTCGAACTCACACGTCATCACGTACGCTCGCGGCGTTCTACCCAGAATCCCCTGTTCTGCAAGCAACGGCGCCGCTCGAACATCCACCAACCCCGGCACTATCCACGTGACCTCCCGCGACCCAGTCTCCATGCCAACGGGCCGGTAATGCTTTTGGTGTTTGGCCGCGAGCAGGGAGGTCCAGTTGAGATGAGAACGGATGGAAGGGGGGATGGAGGGATGAAGGAGGGAGGAGGGGGAGGAGAGGAGATGAGGGAGGAGAGAGGGATCAGCCCCCAGGTAAATCAGCCAGAACCTAGAGAGCGAGAGGAAGGTTAGTAACAGGTGTGTGTGTGTGTGTGTGTGTGTGTGTGTGTGTGTGTGTGTGTGTGTGTGTGTGTGTGTGTGTGTACTGTACCTGGCCATGAGGTGTCGGTGCAGGATGGGTACGTTGTGGTTCTGTTGGTAGGACGGGGTGTTCAGGTCTAGAGCCTGGAGGACTGGGTAGATCAACGCCTGGATACTGAACTTCACACTCATACTGTCATCTGCAGAAATCTGTGGCCAGAAAAAGAATGTGATAGTGTGTGACTGTTTGTGTGTGAGTGTGTGTGTGTCTGCATGTGTGTACGTTTACATGTGTGTACCCGCTGGGCCACGGCTGCAGCGAGGTTCCCCCCAGAGCTGTCTCCAGACACCCCCACCCTGGCTGGGTTCACCCCATAGCGCTGCAAGACCTCTGGGGACAGGAAGGCCCTGGACGCTGCTAGAGCATCATGGTACTGGTCTGGAAACACTGCATCAGGGGCCAAGCGGTAACTATGGTAACAACAATTAACACACCATAAGTTAAGTTAGTATAAGAGCCTTGCTCATGGGCACAATGGTAGCCTTCCGGTTGCCAGTTCGGTTCTCATATGATTTATGTAGATATATTTTTTTTAAGTATTAGTGGTTCTGATACTCACTCAACCGACACAACGACTGTATCCAGCTCTTCAGCCATCCTCCTACACAGCAGGTCATAAGATCTCATTCCTACACATACATACAAATGCAGAACATTTTGTGCATAAACACATATGGAAAGTTTAAAAAGACACTCTAGCACACACACACTTACGTCCGCTGCCAAGGGCCCATCCCCCACCATGGAAGTAAAGCACTCCCCTCCTGAGCTTGGCTCCTCCTCCAACTGGCTGGAACACTCGTGCGGGCACGCCCCCCAAGGCGGAGTCAGTGACACGTACAGTAGGACTAGACCATGGCTCAATCACCTCCAACCGAGACACCACAGAGTTCAACATATGGACACTGTGACACACCCCTAGAGCTTGCGCCACATCACCCTGGAACACACACACACACGCTCAGTTTAATATATGCACACAGTGACAGGATGTATAAACTACAACCAGCCATCCAGATATACTGTATAGGGTGTGGGGACTGGTACTGCAGGTCTCAGTGTGATCAGTGTGTAATCGTCTACAGTATTACTAATAAGCTAGGTAGGTGTTTGGACTGGTAGTTCAGGTTAGAGGGAGGTTAGGTAGAGACACGGGTTAAGGCGTGTTGATGACTCTCAGCCACTCCACACTCTCTATTTCATCAGATCCTTACTGTTGTTGACACTGTTGCACAAGGTCAGTGACCACTGCGACAATTTTCATTATTTATTTATTTGAATGGAGTCACTATTGAGACCAAGGTCTCTTTTGCAAGGGAGCAAGGAGCCCTGCATATACACAATTTTCTCAAAAAAGAACACAATGTAAAAAATACAAATACTCAAGAAAAACAACCACATTCCACAACAAGGAGGTCTCCAATCTGTTCTATACATGGGATGCAAATAAACTGAAAGCAGTTTTACCTAACTCTGAGGAGACCAAAAGCATTTTCAGGGTTAGCCATCCCTGAGATCGGATATGGTAACTAAAGATGAATAATGATGTTAGGCACGGCGGGAGTTTTTGTAAGAGAGATTTATAGATAAAAAGATATCGATGAATCAACCTACGTGACTTCAAAGAGGGCCAGCCTACTTTCTGGAAAAGAATGCAGTGTACTAAGCGTATCACCACACAAGGCCTGTGTGCATGTGTGTGTGTACTTATTGTAGTTGGCCAATGATAGAGGTTCAAAGTTCAGGAGGTCTGGTCAAGTAAAGGCCTATAATGTCATGCTACTATTCTCCAACCCAAAACACTATTACCAGAGGCGTCATGCCCATAGGGGGCACAGGGGTACGTGCCCCCTCAGATTTGTCCTGTTGATATATATAATTTGTATTTATTTTTTCTCTGTAAAACTACTAGCCACTTAGCAATTATTTGAAGCTGGGTTTAACTAGCCCAGATAGGTTCCCAATCTCCCAACTTCATAACTAGTTACCAATAAGCCATTTCAGGCTATCAATCAAGTTAGACAAGCTAGCTTGTCCATCTATCTTAGCTGGCATGCCTGCTGGCAAGGTTGGTAGACTTTAGAAAAGCAAGCAATAACTAAATGTACTGAATAAGACCCAGATATTAGCAGAGATGCAGAAAAGCATATTTAGTTTGTTTTTATTAAAAAAAAAACACTAGTCAGCAGGATACAGATAGCTCAAGAAGTATGCTTAGATATGAAGAAATATAGTTGTATTGGCCTCCCAAGTGGAGCAGTGCAGTGCTAAGGCGCCACTACAGCCTGGGGTTCGCCACTACAGCTTGGGACCCCATAGGGCGGCACACAATTGGCCCAGCGCCGTTTGGGTTAGGGGAGGGTCGAACTTTGTTTCCTCCGACACATTGGTGCGGCTGACTTCCGGATTAAGTGAGCAGTGTGTTAAGAAGCAGCGTGGCTTGGCGGGTCATGTTTCAGAGGACGCATGTCTCGACCTTCGCCTCTCCCAAGACTGTTGGGGAGTTGCAGCGATGAGACAAGGTCTTAACTAAATTGAGGAGAAAATGGGGTAAAATTTAAAAAATATATAGAAATAGACCGATTTTTTACATAGAATTAAGCATATTTATTATGGCTCTAGATTGCAGGGGAAAGCTGTCTCAGGTTTTTGAAAAATGCGCAATTCTCAAATGTATTCCCCAAACCACACCCCCCTTGTGCCCCCACAGATTTTTGGGGTGCATGACGCCCCTGATTGGTGCCCTTAATGGGCTGTCAAGGTACTATAGGTTATTTGACTGTCCTGTGGGCTATATGACCTGATGGGACCCATAGGCTAACCAGTTCACTGCACTAATGTCATGAACCGACTAATTCTAGTATTCAATACTATTTACAGCAAAACACCTGCCTTAACTAATACGTTCTATTCTATTTTCAAGTCATTACCAGTCAGTCCTACCGCATGTATGAAGCTCCGAAACAGCGCGTCCAGCAGAATGAGCTTCCAGGGCTCGCTCACCGTACTCGGTAACGGAGTATAGACGTAGTAGGCAGCCGCCACCGACAGCAGCACGCCCCCGGACCAGCGGAGCCTCATAACTGCGGGGAGAACGGACTGTCACCGGGGCACGTTCACCCGATAAAAGAGATGTGAATTGAATTCACGGTGACGCGGTTTTTTCTGTATCCCAGTGGTTGGTAGAGGTCGGTTTAACATTGGGGGTAAGCCAGAAACGTAGACAAGAATGAGGATTAATAGTGGTGTCAGAATAAAAGTCCTGTTATGATAAAAAATATATATTGGATTCTAAGTATTTTTGTTCAACAAGCCCATTAGAGTCCAGTAGGCCTACAATATAAAATCAGATACAAGAGCATTTGTTATCAATATAATACAGTTCAAAATAGGCCTAGATGTTGTGGATTTCAGTCTGAGGTGGCTTTTATTTTGAAGTTTGCTCCCGGCTTTTGCTTTCGAAAGTTAGCTTCATTACGTAAAAGCTGATAAGAAATCCTCAGGATTGCGTAAAGAGACGCGTAGCGCTCATGGGAACTGTAGTTTATACTAGTCAAACTATTCAGACTCAACTACAACAAGATGGAGAACTTGACAAATGTTTCGTCAGGAATAATTTAATACGTTTGAAGGGACAACCACAAAGTAGATATATGTCATTAATAAGGGTTGACAATCAGTGCTGGGCTTGAACGTCTACTCACCCGTAGCATGAAGGCACAGAGTTTCTAAACCCAGTAAACCCAGAGACGCAACATCGCAAACTGACACGTTCTCATTTTCGTCAAAAACAACTTTAAGGAATGCCTGATTTGACGTTCGCATTTCGGCATGAGACTACCATTACACCCGTCGACGTGTTTCTACGCATGAGCTTAACTAGCCAACGTAGCCATGACATCGCCTACAAGTGTTATCGGGGATTTCTATTGGAGAAGCAGTTTCTGCCTATCTTCACACTGTACTGTATTTGATAAAGGTCTCTTACCTTTTTATGTGAAAGTGTCATTCTCTTCTTCTGCCACCAGATAGCAGCATCTAAATGGCCTCAAAAGATACACTGCCTTCAGAAAGTATTCAGACCCCTTGACCTCAACATTTTGTTACGTTAGAGTCTTATTCTAAAATTCCTCATCAATTTACACACAATACCCCATAATGACATTTTTGACTAATTTATATATATATAAAAAAAACTTTAATATCACATGTATGTAAATGTCTTAAGGTCTCTTTTTATGTAGTGCTGTGTTGTCTCTCTTGTCATGATGTGAGTTTTGTCCTATATTTTTAAAATTTTTGATCCCAGTCCCCGTCCCCGCAGAAGGCCTTTTGCCTTTAGGTAGGCCGACATTGTAAATAAGAATTTGTTCTTAACTAACTTGCCTAGTTAAATATATATTTTTTAAAGTATTCAGAGCCTTTACTCAGTACTTTGTTGAAGAACCTTCGACAGCGATTACAGCATTGAGTCTTCTTGGGTATGACGCTACAACCAAATACAATGCTTTTAGTTTTATTTCTTATTTAGGAATAACTTGTTCCTTGCCACACATTCTGAAACTAACTGCAGCTCTTTAAGTGTTGCAGTGATTTCACTCACTGTAGTAGCTGACGTGCATAGTGTTGAGTCATCCGCATACATAGACATGTCGGCTTTACTCAAGGCCAGTGGCATGTCATTAGTAAAGATTGAAAAAAGTAAGGGGCCTAGACAGCTGCCCTGGATAATTCCTGATTCTACCTGGATTATGTTGAAAAGGCTTCCATTAAAGAACACCCTCTGTGTTCTGTTAGACAGGTAACTCCTTGTCCACAATATAGCAGGGGGTATAAAGCCATAACACATATGTTTTTCCATCAGCAGACCATGATCGATAATGTCAAAAGCCGCACTGAATTCTAACATAACAGTTGCCACAATCTTTTTATCATCAATTTCTCTCAGCCAATCATCAGTCATTTGTGTTTACTAAGGGTCGGTAACAGGCTGATTGGTCGGCTATTTGAGCCAGTAAAGGGGGCTTTCCTATTCTTGGGTAGCGGAATTACTTTTGCTTCCCTCCAGGCCTGAGGGCAAATAATCATTAAAGTAATTGGCAATATCAGTGGGTTTTGTGATGAATGAGCCATCTGACTCAATGAATGATGGAGCTGAGTTCCCCTTTTTGCCCAAAATTTCATTTAAAGTGCTCCAAAGTTTTTTACTATCATTCTTTGTCATTTATCTTTGTTTCATAGTGTAGGATCATCTGCTTTTTATTGAGTTTAGTCACATGATTTCTCCATTTGCAGTACATTTGCCAATCAGTTGTGCAGCCAGACTTATTTGCCATTTTGCCTCATCCCTCGCAACCATACCATTTTTTAATTCCTCATCAATCTACAAGGATTTAACAATTTGCAGTCATTTTCTTAATGTAACTGGAATAAGCAATTTCATAAATGTGTCAAGTGCAGCGTCTGTTTGCTCCTCATTACACACCGAAGACCAACACATATTCTTTACATCAACAACATAGGAATCGCTACAAAACTTATTGTATGACCTCTTATACACTATATTAGGCCCAGTTTTTGGGACTTTGGTTTTCCTAGATATGGCTACTATATTGTGATCACTACATCCGATGGATTTGGATACTCCTTTAAAGCACATTTCTGCAGCATTAGTAAAGATGTGATCAATACATGTTGATGATTTCATTCCTGTTTGTAACTACCCTGGTAGGTTGACTGATTCAGGAACTAGTTACAGTTTGAAGCTTTCTCTTGAATATACCTTTCTGTTGATATCACATACATTATCAAGCATTTCACACATGTTATCCAGATACTGAATATTAACACTTTGTAGTCTATAGCAGCTTTCCACCAGAATGGCCTTTAGGTAAGGCAGATGAACCTGTGGCAGAAGCCATCTTACTTCAACAGCATTTAACATGAGATCCTCACTAAGCTTTACAGGAATGTGGTTCTGAATATAAACGGCAACACCTCCACCTTTGGCATTTCTGTCTTTTCTGTAGATGTTATAACCATGTATTGTTCCCACTGTATCATCAAAGGTATTATCTAAGTGAGTTTCAGAGATTGTCAGAATATGAATGTCATCTGTTACTTGCAAATTATTGATTTCAGAACCTTGTTTCTTAAGCTACATATATTAACATGGGCTATTTTAGTACTTTTCTGGGATGCTTGATTGCTTTCATTGCTTTACTGAGAAGCTTAGCAGAAGTAGACATGCTCATGTTATTTATGTTAGTGCAGGTTGAGCTTCACACAGTGGACTTCCTACTTGGGCACAATGCCTCAGTGCTAACAGTATAACTCGGGTTCATAGGCACATGATTTCTGCATACAATAGCTGTAGGATCAGGTTATTACACTGTGACTTCCAACGCACCTGGGATAATGTACATTTGCTGAAGCATTATGACAACTCACTGACAAAATGGTAGTGATTAACTGAGCTGGCCTTGGGTCATTGATAAGTCATTGTCTCAACGCAGCCTTATAATGCTGTGAAAGGATCCAGGAACACAAATGATTTGGGTGGATCCCATCCTCCTTATAAAACAAGCTTTGTTTCCAGAAGGTATCAAAATTGTCAATACACGTTACACCCACAGAGATGCAATAGTCCCGTAGCCAGTTATGGAGGGCTAAAAGTCTGCTGAAACGTTCAATGCCACGATTTAGGGAGGGCAAAGGGACAGATATTATGGGGCGTTTGTTGTTGTAGAGACCCAATCAGTTCTTTAAAATCAATCTTCAGTTGTTCTGAGTTGCCCTTTATAATGTAATTGAATCTCACATGAACTATGATAGACTAAATTTCATGATGCAGGTTTAAAATGTTTGGGAGCAGCTTATTGATGTCCTGTACTCGTGCTCCTAGATAGCACAACGTTTTTGCTCCAGGGACATTTCTCACCATTGAACTGCCCAATACAATGGCCGGACAAAGGGATGGAGATATCCGCCCATTAGTACCCCTCATACAATTCGTTGAACCTTTTACAGGCCCACAAGAAGCAGGATAGCATACGCCCACTGCTCCCGGTGATAGGTCCAGACCTCCCACAGCAGGCAGTGCCCTGTCAGTCCAGAGAGAGGGAAAGGAGCTGAACTCAACGACAAAGCCTCTGCTGGAGTCAGCATATTGGGAGTCAGCACAGCTGTTGCAGACATAGGCAATCCCGGCGATGAAGCCACAGGTAGATCAGGCACCAGAACGAGAAGCTATTCCTTATGTCAATCTGCTCCTAACTTCTCGCAGACACTCCAGTCCGCTTAGCAGCATGCCACTGCCTTCGGTTTCCACGACTTGTGACATGGGACCAACACTAATTGGAACAATCCTCTTGCTGTTCTCCGTCCACTCCACTACAAGATGGAGGAGGACAAGAAGATAGAGACGACTTCCTCTGCAGGCAAGTTCCAGGTAGCAAAGGCCATTCAGGTAGGGACAGATGACAAGGTGGATATACCTCCATCAGGCCTGAACGGCGTCCAGTCACAGGAGTTAAGAATGAGAAAGTTCCAATTTGCGTTTTCCCCATAAGTTCATGCAGAATTGAAATTTGCTTGCTAAGGATAGCTACCTCATTCCTGTAAACCTCTGCAAGCAAACAATTGCTGCATTGTCAATATTGTCCAGGATAAGAATGTAATAAACACAGCTTCTACATCGCTGGAAACGTTGATTAGCTCCATTGCAACCTAGCTAGCTAGCTGGCTAGCTGGTGTTGACATATACCCCAAAATAAAAACAAAATAAATATAGGAAACAACAGCCCGGAACAATAGGTCGAGGTGTGTTGAATTGTGTTTGGGAAATAAAGATAGACATGGTTTTATAACGGTAGTGGTCATATTTAATTCAGTACAGAAATTTGTAGGCGGATTAACTTACCCTGTCCCGGGACTAAACTTGTGTGCCAAGAGACCACTCTTTTTGTAAAAGCTATATGTTTTCAAAACTGTAATATGTACATGAATTCAGATTATGTCCGGGGATACACAACATCCTGAAATATACAGCACCAGTCAAAAGATTGTGTGCAAAGCTGTCACCAAGGCAAAGGGTGGCTACTTTGAAGAATCCAAATATAAAATATATTTTGATTTGTTGAACACTTTTTTGGTTACTACATGATTCCATATGTGTTATTTCATAGTTTTGATGTCTTCACTATTATTCTACAACGTAGAAAATAGTACAAATATAGAAAAACTCTTGAAAGAGTAGATGTGTCCAAACTTTTGACTGGTACTGTGTATATACAGTTGAAGTCGGAAGTTTACGTACACCTTAGCCAAATACATTTAAACTCAGTTTTTCACAATTTCTGACATTTAATTCTAGTAAAAATCCCCTGTCTTAGGTCAGTTAGGATCACCACTATATTTTAAGAATGTGAAATGTCAGAATAATAGTAGAGACAATTATTTATTTCAGCTTTCATTTCTTTCATCACATTCCCAGTGGGACAGAAGTTTACATACACTCAATTAGTATTTGGTAGCATTGCTTTTAAATTGAGTCAAATGTTTTGGGTTGCCTTCCACAAGCTTCCCACAATAAGTTGGGTGAATTTTGGCCCATTCTACCTGACAGAGCTGGTGTAACTGAGTCAGGTTTGTAGGCCTCCTTGCTCACACATGCTTTTTTTGGTTCTGCCCACAAATGTTCTATACTTTGTTGTCATTAAGCCATTTTGTCACAACTTTGGAAATATGGTTGGGGTCATTGTCCATTTGGAAGACCCATTTGCGACCAAGCTTTAACTTCCTGAACGATGTCTTGAGATGTTGCTTCAATATATACACATCATTTTCCTCCCTCATGATGCCATCTATTTTGCGAAGTGCACCAGTCCCTCCTGCAGCAAAGCACCCCCACAACATGATGCTGCCACCCCCGTGCTTCACGGTTGGGATGGTGTTCTTCAGCTTGCAAGCGTCCCCCTTTTTCCTCCAAACATAATCGATGGTCATTATGGCCAAACAGTTCTATTTTTGTTTCATCAGACCAGAGGACATTTCTCCAAAAAGTATGATCTTTGTCCCACAGTGCAGTTGCAAACCGTAGTCTGGCTTTCTTATGGCGGTTTTGGAGCAGTGGCTTCTTCCTTGCTGAGCGGCCTTTCAGGTTATGTCGATATAGGACTCGTTTTACTGTGGATGTAGATACTTTTGTACCTGTTTCCTCCAGCATCTTCACAAGGCCCTTTGCTGTTGTTCTGGGATTGATTTGCACTTTTCGCACCAAAGTACGTTCATCTCTAGGAGACAGAACGCGTCTCCTTCCTGAGCGGTATGACGGCTGCGTGGTCCCATGGTGTTTATACTTGCGTACTATTGTTTGTACAGATGAACGTGGTACCTTCAGGCGTTTGGAAATTGCTCCCAAGGATGAACCAGACTTGTGGAGGTCTACAATTTTTTTTCTGAGGTCTTGGCCGATTTTGATTTTCCCATGATGTCAAGCAAAGAGGCACTGAGTTTGAAGGTAGGCCTTGAAATACAACCACAGGTACATCTCCAATTGACTCAAATGATTTCAATTAGCCTATCAGAAGCTTCTAAAGCCATGACATAATTTTCTGGAATTTTCCAAGCTGTTTAAAGGCACAGTCAACTCAGTGTATGTAAACTTCTGACCCACTGGAATTGTGATAGGGTGAATTATAAGTTAAATAATCTGTCTGTAAACAATTGTTGGGAAAATGACTTGTGCCATGCACAAAGTAGATGTCCTAACCTACTATCCAAAACTATAGTTTGTTAACAAGAAATGTGTGGATTGGTTGAAAACCAGTTTTAATGACTCCAACCTAAGTGTATGTAAACTTCAGACTTCAACTGTATATATGTATATACTACCATTTAAAAGTTTGGGGTCATTTAGAAATGTCATTTTTCTTTTAAAGAAAAGCAAAAAATATTTCCATTAAAATAACATCAAATTGATCAGAAATACGGTGGAGACATTGTTAATGTTGTAAATGACTATTATAGTTGGAAACGGCTGATTTTTAATGGAATATCTACATAGGCGTACAGAGGCCCATTATCAGCTACCATCACTCCTGTCTTCCAATGGCACGTTGGGTTAGCTAATCCAAGTTTATTGTTTTGAAAGGATAATTAATCATTAGAAAACCCTTTTGCAATTATGTTAGCACAGCTGAAAACTGTTGTTCTGATTAAAGAAGCAATAAAACTGGCTTTCTTTAGACTAGTTGAGTATCTGGAGCATCAGCATTTGTGGGTTCGATTACAGGCTCAAATTGGCCAGAAACAAAGACCTTTCTTCTGGAACTCATCAGTCTATTCTTGTTCTGAGAAATGAAGGCTATTCCAATGCGAGAAATTGCCAAGAAACTGAAGATCTCATACAACGCTGTGTACTACTCCCTTCACAGAACAGCGCAAACTGGCTCTAACCAGAATAGAAAGAGGAGTGTCTAGAGTGTCTAGTTTGAGAAACAGACCCCTCACAAGTCCTCAACTGGCAGCTTCATTAAATAGCACCCGCCAAAACCCCAGTCTCAATGTCAACAGTGAAGAGGCGACTGCCTTCTAGGCAGAGTTGCAAAGAAAAAGCCATATCTCAGACTGGTCAATAAAAATAAAAGATTAAGATGGGCAAAATAACACATACACCGGACAGAGGAAGATTGGGAAAAAAGGGTTATGGACAGACAAATCTAAGTTTGAGGTGTTCAGATCACAAAGAGGAACATTCGTGAGATGCAGAAAAAATTAAAAGATGCCATCTGTCAAGCATGGTGGAGGCAATGTGGTGGTCTGGTGGTGGTAAAGTGGGAGATTTGTACAGGGTAAAAGAGATCTTGAAGAAGGAAGGCTAACACTCCATTTTGCAACGTCATGCCATACCCTGTGGATGGAGCTTAATTGGAGCCAATTTCCTCCTACAATAGGATAATGACAACAAACTATGCAAGAACTATTTAGGGAAGAAGCAGTCAGCTGGTATTCTGTTTATAATGGAGTGGCCAGCACAGTCACTGGATCTCAACCCATTTTTTTATTTAGCTAGATAAGTAATTTAAGAACAAATTCTTATTTAAAATGACAGCCTACCAGGGAACAGTGGGTTAACTGCCTTGTTCATGGACAGAATAACAGATTTTGACTTTGTCAGCTTTGATCTAGCAACCTTTCAGTTACTGTCCCAACGCTCTAACCACTAGGCTACCTACTGAGCTATTGTGGGAGCAGCTTGAGCATATGGTACGTAAGAAGTGCCCATCAAGCCAATCCAACTTGTGAGAGGTGCTTCAGGAAGCATGGGGTGAAATCTCTTCAGATTACCTCAACAAATTGACAACTAGAATGCCAAAGGTCTGCATATGTGTTATTTCATAGTTTTGATGTCTTCACTATTATTCTACAATGTAGAAAATAGTAAAAATAAAGAAAAACCCTTGAATGAGTAGGTGTGTCCATACCTTTGACTGGTACTGTATGTAGATATCTGTGTTAGATTTCCCTTTTGACAGAGTGATGCTGAAGGTAAAACACGTACCACACTCTCACCTTCTGCTTCCTATCTTTCACAAACAGACAGACTGACAGAGAGAGGGAAAGGGAGTGTGGAGAGAGTGATAATTGAAAGTAACAATTATCCTAATGGAATGATTTAATTGCATTGCCTTGACAACAGTCGTACCCAATACCCATTTATGCCAATAAAGCTCATTTCAATGTATTTGAGTTGAAAGAGAGAAAGAGGGAGGCTGAATTCCCTAACAATTGTCCTCCACCTAATCTTCCCACCTAACTGTCCTGACAGGTTCGAGCAGGAGGGTCACAATAGCATGGAGCTTAGACTAGAAAGGATTGTAAAGCAGTGCTGTAGACTGCTGGAGTAATATCATAACAGCACACTAGAATCCTGTCCTGGCAGGCAGGAAGGTCCATTATCAGATTGAAATAGAGCCAAAGTCTTCTGCTAGAGAATGTTACATTGGCACTATGGCACTCAGTCTAACTGTAGCAACCCTCAATGTGAGGGCACTACAGCCTCCACCCAGAGGTCTGGACCTCGTGAGCTTGTCCTATAATAGCAAGGTTGCCAGTTCAAGCCCTGTGTTGGCTGTTCCTGCTCTATCACCACAACACCATGATTTCTTAGCAGTTGGTTGCATCATGCTCACTCCATCTTGATTTTTCTGAAATTCTGTTGAACCGGAGAAGGGCCTTGGTCTGGGAGGTGACCAAGAACCCGATGGTCACTCTGACAGAACTCTAGAGTGCCTCTGTGGAGATGGGAGAACCTTCCAGAAGGACAACCATCTATGCAGCACTCCACCAATCAGGCCTTTATGGTAGAGTAGCCAGACAGAAGCCACTCCTCAGTAAAAGGCACATGACAGCCCGCTTGGAGTTTGACAAAGGGCACCCAGTAAGGGAAAAAAACGATTTAGTACATTTTAGAATAAGGCTGTAACCTAACAAAATGTGAAAAGTCAAGGGGTCCGAATACTTTCTGAAGGCACTGTATATGTACAGTACATAGCTATCTCAATTACTTCGTACCCTTTACATCGACTTGGTACTGGCACTCCCAGTATATAGGGCTCCTGAGTAGCGCAGCGGTCTAAGGCACTGCATCCCAGTGTTAAAGGTGTCACTATAGACCTTGGTTCGATTCCTGGCTGTATTACAAATGGCTGTGATTGGGAGTCCCATTGGGCGGCGCAAAATTGGCCCAGCGTCGTCCGGGTTTGGCAGGGGTAGGCCGTCATTGTAAGTAAGAATTTGTTCTTAATTAACTGACTTGCGTAGTTAAACATTTTTATGCAAGTTTAGTGAAATTAAGGTTAAATAAAAATAAATATTGCCATGTTATTTTGTACTCCGTATATATAGCCTTGTTATTTTCTACTCCCTGTATACAACCATGTTATTTTCTACTCCCTGTATATTGCCATGTTATTTTTACTCTTTATTTTTTATTCGTTATTCACTGTGTATTTATTCGTCATGTCACTATTTAATAAAAAATATATTTGTTATCTTATCTTTAACTCTGCATTGTTGGAAAGGACCCGTAAGTAATCATTTCACTGTTAGTCTACACCTGTTGTCTTCGAATCATGTGGCAAATACAATTTTATTTGACATTTCTCTGTCTCTCTCGCTCTCTTGCTCTCTCTCTTTTTCTCTCTCTCTAGGAATGCAAGGCTCCTCTGGAATGTATTGGTACCCAATGCGCAAAATTACTCATCTGTAAAAAAAAATTGTGTGTATGTAGAGACTGGGTTGCTTTCAGAGTACAGCTTTTGTTTATGGTTGCATCATTTCTGGTAGTAATAGTCGGCTGAACCAATGAACCACCTTGCTGCAGTGGTCTAAACAGCAGCAGGGGAATCAATAAGGGTGCGTTCCAGATACACACATTTTGCACTGCAAGCCTGCAGAAATCAGTGACGTATTTGCTGAGAAGCTTCCCCAGACATTGTAAAGAATTGATATTCTGTGCAAGTCAACTTGCCCAATGTGCGTTATCTTGAACGCACCCACAACCTTCCGCTTATCTCTGCTTCCTTCCCAGAACACAGACCTCACAACCATCCCCGGGTGAGACAGTGCTTTGGCAATGTAAACATGTTTCCCATGCCAATATATCGCCCTTGAATTGAGAGAAGGAGAGAGAGAGCGCGATAAAGGCAGTATGTGGGAGATTCAAGCCGCCTCTGTGTGGAAGGTTAATGGCTGTCAATTATCGGTGAATTTTCAACACAACTGCTTTCTGATTACCAGAGGAGATAGAGGGGGGGGGGGGGGGAGAGGTTGCCACAATCAATATTTTATTCACTGCACGTCTGGGCAGCTGAATACACACAACAGTATTGACTCCCTTTCTTTCTCCATCTCTCTCTTCCTCTTCACCTCTCTCTCTCTGACTGGGGGACATAAACCTATTGCGATTGACAGGTTGGTTGCGTAATTTTTTTTCTCCAGCTGAGAGGCAGAGCGAAAGAGAGAGAGCGAGAGAGGAGGAGAGGGGAGGGGAGGGGAGGGGAGGGGGGCGTGGCGTAGTGTAGCGTGGTGTGGATGGTTCCGTCTGGCTCCGTACTCGACGTTTACTCCTCAAACCGATCACCGGGAACCCCTAATTTACCAGCCTTCAACCCGTGTGTAATTAATTACCCGATTCTACTTAATAAGGTAGCTATGTTTTCATTTTTACAACCTTTATGTAGGTATTTGCCTATGATGTGTATATTGTCATAAACTCCGGTTAAATTCTTTCCTTGATGACGAAGATTATTGTCTAGGAAAAGTTGAGGGAGTCTGTCCCACTCCATGGTTAATTTGTATTCGAAATCAAACAAGCAAACAAACTCTTATCCTCCAACCAATATCTGACTGGTCGACTCCCTTGTCAGACCGAATCAATGGGTATGGTCAGGGTTGGCTAGGTTACCTTCTAAATGTAATCATTTACAGTTACTAGTTACCTGTCCAAAATTGTAATCAGTAACGTAATTTTTGGATTAACCAAACTCAGTAACATCATATAAGTACTTTATGCTACTTTTTGATTACTTTCCCGTAAGAGGCATTAGAAGACAAGACATCTGTAAATAGCCCACCGAACTACCTCATCCCCATGTTATTTATTTTTGCTATTTTGCACCCCAGTATCTCTACCTGCACATCATCATCTGCACATCTATCACTCCAGTGTTACTGCTAAATTGTAATTATTTTCACCTCTATGGCCTATTTATTTCCTACCTCCCTACTCTTCTACATAGATCTTTCTATTTTTCTTTTATTTTGTGTTATAGACTGTAGGTTTGTTTATGTGTAACTCTGTGTTGTTGTTTTTGTCGCACTGCTTTGCTTTATCTTGGCCAGGTTGCAGTTGTAAATGAGAACTTGTTCTCAACTGGCCTACCTGGTTAAATAAAGGTGAAATAAAAAAAAGTGCATTTGGTGTGTCATCATATTGGTCTCTGACTGCTATGATGACACACCATCATAGAGTCTGGTGGAACAAACTTAAACTTGCTCCTTTTTTCAATGCTGAATTGAATGTCATTGAAAAACAGAAAGGTGTCATGTATTTTTTTCCACAAAATTCCTTTCTGAATGTAAAAGTAATTCAAGAAGTAACATCTAGTTTTTCAAAAGTATCTGTAATCTGATTACAATAGTTTTTGCTGTTAACATAACTGATTACAGTTAGTGTTTTTGAAATCCAATTACGTATAACTGATTGTGCAGGGGCGACCGGGATGCTGCAGTACAGTAGCCCACTGCAGATGGCCAGCTTCTTGTGTGTGTGGATTTGAAATCCGGGTCACAGCACCAATGTAGTCAACTGGGTATTGAACCTGGGTTGTCGCCCCTGTTTTACCCCACTGATCTAAGGCCAAGTAAGGCACTTGAACCGGAATCTGTAGCACACTTAGGCTTTAGCAGAAGTAGTGTTTAGCCGTTACCCCACCACTCTGGGGTAGGAGAGAGGAAGTTGCGAAAGAGACAGTCCTGAAAAAGTCTTATTTTACAAAAGAAAAACCTAGCTCCTATTAAGGCCCTTGTGGAGATCAGAGAGGATCTGAGGAAATAATATGAGAATATTACACTGAGCCAACCAAAGGGGGGAAGGAAAGAGAGAGTTGATGAGATGGGGAGAAAGAGAGAGGTATGGAGAGAGTGTCTTGTGGTGTTAATGTATCTCTCTCCTCTCTGGAATGGCATTCTTTATAACTTGTGTGTGTGTTTAAAGAAAATACCTGCTTTTTCAGTGTGGTTGAGTGTTCCCTAAATGTAATTTAGGGTGAAGATAATTCACTTGGAACCACTTGTCTTTTCTAGTCAGGAAAGACAACCAGGCAAACACTGTATAGGTGTGTTTGGTTGACTTTGTGGGTGTGGGCAAAAGACACGCACACACACACATACACATACACACCTCGTGGCCCAATATTGATTGCAGATACAGTGAGCTCAAGGAGCAGTAGGTGTGGGGAACAGGTCCAACCTTAGAACAACATGATCAGTTATATGTAATGACATGGACAAACACGCACACAAACACACAGTAAAGAAGTGTTGTGTGTTGGTGCACACAGTTCACTGTTTGTGTCCAATATTGGAATGTGAGCGAGTTGGTCATGAGATGGGCATCAGGGAACCTAGTCTCCCAACAACCATCAGCTGATCCCATTTCAAACCCCACCTGACAGGATCTGAAATGACGGGCTTACCAATCCTCCCAGATATAAATTGGTTGGTGATGGGCTATAGGGTCTCTCTCTCGATCCTTCCTTCTCTCTTTCCTTCTCTCTCTCTCTCTCTTCATATTGAAAGGGGAAGTGGTGTCTGTCTAGTCAGAAGTGTCATAGGATTGCAGGAAGTGAAGTGGGGCTTGTGATTCTGCATCACTGTACCATCCGATTGTTTTCTACTCAGATATTACCTAATCTACCAGCTGCAAAAACATAAACACTGTGTATTTAACACACACACACACACGACCCTGTGCAAAGATAGTGTTTGTGTGTGTGTCATCCCTCTGTTGCAGGACAGGGGAAGTTTTTAATTCCAGGTGCATGTAGCTCAGTCTACCAGAAGATGGCAGTGGTACCACAGACATGCATGTAAACAAACACTAGTGTTGTGTGCATTGCAGGGGTTCTAAAATAGTGGGTTGTGGCCAGTTCCTCGTGGATTACAGCCAAACACTGTTAAACAGAGTTGTAGTTATTTGGTGGTAAGTCTTTTTAGGGGCTGCAATGGAAAAATGTTTGGGAACCTACCAAAATTGCAGAAAGTAAATTCTGTATTGTCACAAACCTATGCTAGGTCTAATATGTTTTGCAGTTAGTTGGGTGTGTATCTTATGAGTGTAGGAGGATTTGGAAATAGGCAGATGAATGTGATTCTGTAGCAGGGTGATAACATGTGATATTGCTAATTTGGGAAGTAAATAACAAAAAATGTTTGAGCACTTAGAAGTTTCGGAGGACTGAGGGAGGGGAGTGCATCTGATGATTAGCCATATGCTGGGATATCATAACAAGAGCTGATAATGCAAGACCTTTAAGTATTCTACAGTGTATGTGCATGTGCCCGTGTGTGCTGTAGAGACTGATAAGAAACCAGCCTGCTAGCCATGTCTAAACAGATTATTACAAAACAACTGAACTCTGCTGTTTGAAGTGGCTTCCTCTCTTCTCCTCTCCTCCTACCCTTCATGTGACCTGATATGAAAGGACTGTATAGGAGTTAGCAGATTTCCATTATGCACCCTCCTCCTTATATGGCCTTTTACTTATGCAGTTCTTTCACGTCAGTGCAGATGAAGGATGGAGACTATACTATTGACATGCACTCAGGAGTAATACAACAATACTCAGGCAGGCAAATCAATGACCAACCAGATCAGGTGACTAACCTGATCAATGACCAGCCTTGACCAGGACCAGCCTTGACCAGCCTTGACCAGTTTTATTGCTTCATTAATCAGGACAACACTGGCGGATGTTGCCTATATATAAAACAAATATTCTGTCGGGATTTGAGCTTACTGCTGTTGAGAGTTGTAATAGTAGAATGCACATGGTTACATTTTGAAATGTGGTAGGGTACTGTCATTCACTGACAGACCTTGCTTTGAGAGATATTTATAACCTGTCAGAAATTTCCAGTTGATCAACTACTAGCCATGTTAGCTAGATGGGTAAATTAGGCTAACCAGCTATCTAAATCTTGTAATTATCATTGCAAGATTACTCTACCCCCCAGGGGGCCTACATTGATTTTGTTGAGTCACTCAGGTATCATAACACACGGCCCTGGGAAAAATATGTAGATTTGCAGGAAATTAGCTTTAAAACTGCAAAAGAACACAGACACTGGACAGAGGAACTCTGCCTAGAAGGCCAGCATCCCGGAGTCGCCTCTTCACTGTTGGTGTTGAGACTGGTGTTTTGCGGGTACTATTTAATGAAGCTGGTAGTTGAGGACTTGTGAGGCGTCTGTTTCTCAAACTAGACACTCTAATGTACTTGTCCTCTCAGTTGTGCACCGGGGCCTCCCACTCCTCTTTCTATTCTGGTTAGCGCCAGTTTGCGCTGTTCTGTGAAGGGAGTAGTACACAGCGTTGTATGAGATCTTCAGTTTCTTGGCAATTTCTCGCATATGGCATAGCCTTCATTTCTCAAAACAAGAATAGACTGATGAGTTTCAGAAGAAAGTTCTTTGTTTCTGGCCATTTTGAGCCTGTAATCGAACCCACAAATGCTGATGCTCCAGATACTCAACTAGTCTAAAGAAGGCCAGTTTTATTGCTTCATTAATCAGGACAACAGTTTTCAGCTGTGCGAACATAATTGCAAAAGGGTTTTCTAATGATCAATTAGCCTTTTAAAACGATAAACTTGGATTAGCTAACCCAACGTGCCATTGGAACACAGGGGTGATGGTTGCTGATAATGGTCCTCTGCCTATGTAGATATTCCATTAAAAGTTAGCCGTTTCCAGCTACAATAGTCATTTACAACAGTATCAATGTCTCCACTGTATTTCTGATCAATTTCATGTTATTTTAATGGACAAAAAATGCGCTCTTCTTTCAAAAACAAGGACATTTCTAAGTGACCCCAAACTTTTGAACGGTAGTGTATATATATTTTTTTATTTCTTTACAAATTGATACTTGGAGTCAAATATTGATATAATATCGTCCAAAAAGAATATTGCTATAGTAACTCTATTGACCCCCCCCCCATCACTCATTCGGACGTCTTTGGAAACTCATCAATGAGTCACCTGATCTTGTGAGCTAAGGCTAGGATGGATTCCATTGTCAATACCACAAAGGCACATACACACACTTACACGTGGGTGGTGTGTAGACGGTTCCCAGGGATAGGAGATCCCAGAAATGAATCTCACCCCCAGCTCCCCATTGGCCGTCTGTCAGTGATTGACATGTCTTTGTCCAATAGTTCTACCCTAGGCCCCACCTCATCCTCCCTCCCTCTATTCCTTCTCTCACATTCACTCCAACTCGCAGCTAGAGTACAGTTAGATCTGCCGTCTTCCAACAGAGAGAGAGAGTGTGTGTGTGTGTGTGTTATCTGACGTGAGAGAATAGGACAGGCTCGGAAATCATGGGGTTCCCACACCCCGAGTGGATACAGGTCAGTGAAACACTGTCACTGTGTGTGTCTGACTCTGTCTCTTTCTATTCATCTTTCCCTCTGTCTGTCTTTTCATAGCTCAGGAAAAGGTGTGTTTTGTTACTGTTGGCTTTCTTTTATAATTGAAGTTGCTGTGTGTGTGTGTGTGTGTGTGTGTGTGTGTGTGTGTGTGTGTGTGTGTGTGTGTCTTGCATTACTTTGTCTGAGTGTGTTTGTGAGAGAACTCTGCATGCTGCCACCTGGCTGGTGAGAGATCCAGAGTGGTGGTTGGTGGGAGGTCATCGGCCTTGGCCTCCCCAATTAGAGTGAGTGCCTGCTGTACATCTAGTGTTGTCCCTTGGACTCAAGCATGCAACACAATTTCATAAGAAACTGTATCAGTCAACTCCTATTGACCCACAGTAGACTACTAGCCCTTGTTTCTTTGTCAGAAATATGAACTGATATATGAACTTTATTTGAATTTTGTATCTTTCATTTGCCACCCTCCTTTCTCTCCTCCTAATCTTCCTCCTTTCTCAGTGGCTACTCCCTGCAGCACCGGTCTAACCGGAACCATTGTTAAATGTTTGTCACTGTGAATATCGCAGCTGCACACACCTCACACTTCTCTCTCTCTCAATAGAGAAAGAAATACTTTTTTTTTTTAAATGAAGAGTTGGGGGAATTTCTCTTTTACTTTCTAAAACAATTCTGCAAGTTCATAAAGACACACAGACATATGTCCAGAGGTGTGTGTGTGTTTAGGAGGTATGGTATTAGTTGTAGGTGGCTTTCCTGCTGTTGTGTCCTTATTTACAGAAAACAACATTTATAGAGCACAGTGTGTGTATGTTTTTAATACCTAAATGAAAGTGTGTGTGTGTAGGGTAATACAGTACGGTACATGCAGGTAACGGAAGCATGAGTATTTGCATGAAGTGAGCGTTATTTCCATACGGAGTGAATGAGTGAAAGCAGAGGGAGTGAATGAGTGAAAGCAGAGGGAGTGAATGAGTGAAAGCAGAGGGAGTGAATGAGTGAAAGCAGAGGGAGTGAATGAGTGAAAGCAGAGGGAGTGAATGAGTGAAAGCAGAGGGAGTGAATGAGTGAAAGCAGAGGGAGTGAATGAGTGAAAGCAGAGGGAGTGAATGAGTGAAAGCAGAGGGAGTGAATGAGTGAACGCAGAGGGAGTGAATGAGTGAACGCAGAGGGAGTGAATGGAAGTGTGTGTAGACTCTCTCTGTTTCTCCAGGAACCATTTTAGGAAATTAATGCCATGATAAAGGGGAGACCTTGCCAGGAGGGCGCACCCACACTCACACACATGCTTGTACATGCAAGCATGCACACACACACACACACACACACACACACACTGCAGCTCTGTTAGTAGGACACCAGGTTGCTGATCTTGCCATGCTCTTTTTCTGGGTCAGTCTGTTTGGAGCCATCTCTCTAATCTCTCACTTGTTTCACCACGTCTGAGCAGCTCACCTGCCTCAATGTTTCTGTCAACACACACTTACTCTCAGATAGTCATAAACGTGTTCAGGAGCGCATGTCTGACCAGTTTTAGATTATTTGAATCTGCTGTTTAGGTTTTTAAAGAACACACACAAATAATGCTGGATTAAACATCACACTGCTGTGTCATACCTCCACCTTTGTCCTGTTTCTCTCTGTTTAGTGTCTGCTCTGTGACCAGAGAGGGAGAAAGGGATGTAGAGAGATGAGATATAATTAACTTTATCTTTAAATAAAGCTGGAATCCGTAGCTGTGAAACTGCCAAGTCCATTTGCAATATTACAACAAAGACTTTACTTCAAACCAAGAACATTGTTTTTTTCCCATCAGACATCAGTGAACGCGCAATAGAACAGCAGAGTGATTTTATAACAAAGATGCTCCATTTCCTAAACAAAATAAAAACAAATGCACCTGGGGTGACTGTTTCACCTTATGCGGATCTCAAATCAAATTGTGTTTGTCAGATGCTTCATAAACAACAGGTGTAGATGTAACCGGTGTGAAATGGCTAGCGGGATGCGCGCTAATAGCGTTTCAATCGGTGACGTCACTCGCTCTGAGACCTTGAAGTCGTTGTTCCCCTTGCTCTGCAAGGGCTGCGGCTTTTGTGGAGCGATGGGTAACGATGTTTCGAGGGTGGCTGTTGTCGATGTGTGCAGAGGGTCCCTGGTTTGAGCCCAGGTAGGGGCGAGGAGAGGGACGGAAGCTAATCTGTTACATTGACTAACAGTGAAATGCTTACTTACGGGTCCTTCCCAACAATGCAGAGAGAAAAAAAGAACAGGAGTAATAAATACACAATAAGTAATGTAAACTGGGCTATATACACTTAGTACCAGTACCGAGTCGATGTGCATGGGTACGAGGTAATTGAGCTCCTTGCGGTCTGATGCCAAGCCGTTGCCATACCAAGCGGTGTTGTAGCCAGTCAAGATGCTCTTAATGGTGCAGCTGTATACCTTTTTGAGGATCTGAGGGCCCATTCCAAATCTTTTCAGCCTCCTGAGGGGGAAGAGGTGTTGTCGTGTCTTCTTCACGACTGTCTTGGTGTGTGTGGACCATGATCATTCCTTAGTGATGTGGACACTGAGGAACTTGAAGCTCTCGACCTGCTCCACTACAGCCCTGACGATGTGGATGGGGCCATGTTCTGCCCTCCTTTTCCTGTAGTCCACGTTCAGCTCCTTTGTCTTGCTGACTTTGAGGGAGAGGTTGTCGTCCTGGCACCACACTCCCAGGTCTCTGACCTCCTCCCTATAGGCTGTCTCATCGTTGTCGGTGATCAGGCCTTCCACCATCATGTTGTCAGCAAACTTAATGATGGTGTTGGAGTCGTGCAAGGCCACGCGGTCGTGGGTGAACAGGGAGTATAGGACGGGACTAAGCACGCACCCCTGAGGGGCCCCCGTGTAAAATATTGTCCCATGTACATTGTGTAATTTACTGATGGGCCCTAACTAGCCCCATGGGGATATCCCTGGTCAGTACGATCGGGTCGTGTACCGCTGCGCTCTGAATTGATGATTACTTGGGTGCTGCCAGCTGTGGGCATGTGGACAGGATTGAAATAAACGCAATCCAGGGAAAACTGTTCTGTTGCCTTCATTCCGTGACATACCATATTTTCCTAATCATCTCGCAAATCTCTGTTGTGACTTTATGGTCAAAATTATCCTATTTACACTTTAGTCAATTTTGACACTATAATATTTTTTTACGATGGCACATATGCCATTTTCAAAAGGAGAAGTTTATTTTTTGGTTCAGTTAGACTTTAAGGAGAGCGGAAGCAGCCTTGTTATATTTTAGCAATAAGCCGTGGCTTACAGAGAAGACAGCCTATGGCAACAGCGTGTGAATTCCATTGTGTTTCCTCCTCTTCTCGTTGTCTTTAGCCTGCTACTACAGGCCATTCCTGATGTGCTGCTATTCACCAGTTCCCATTCAAACACTCTTACCAGCCTTTATCTGCATATTTACACACACACACAACCTACTGCCATGGGGGGTAACAGTAACACTAAGGTTGCAGTCAGATTCCATTGACGTTGCTTCCATTGTCATTGACGTCATGTTGTCTACCTGGTCTCTCTGTCTGTCCCTGTCTCTCCCTATCTCCCTCCCCCCTCCCCCTCTGCCTGTTCACCAGGTGAGCCCTGGGCGCCGAGCGTGCTAGCCAATAACCATGCTGCGCCAATCTGAGCCTACCAATAGCACGTTGCACCTGGTTGCTACGGATATGAGTGAAATCATGGAGAATTTGGACACTCGTGAGCTGTACCTAGGAGACGGGGAATATGACACTACAGACTTTAAACTCCCAGGTAGGGTGTGTGTGTGCACATGTGAGTGTGTGTGCAAATGTTTTATTCATTGATTGATGGATTAGTTTATAAGAAGACAGTTTTACCTATCTAACTATTTATAACATATTCATGAGCAACAAAGTGTGTGTAGTGTGGGCAGGTAAGTTTTGCTCAAGGTGTTGGCTGACAGTGAGGAATGTTATGTCTTAGAGAAGTGTGTGTGTGTGTGTGTGTGTGTAGTTTCTGATGTGTGTGTGTGTAGTTTCTGATGTGTGTGTGTGTAGTTTCTGATGTGTGTGTGTTCCCCCAGAGGAGCGTCGGGGCTTTGCGTCTGTCTACAATACTGTGGGGTTTAAGGAGGCGGAGGCCAAGGTGTTTCTCTCCTCTCCCATCACCGCTAAGATACTAGAAGTGGAGAGATTCACCTCTGCACAGGACCGCTTCAATATCACCTCACAGCGCAGTGTCAACAAGGTACACACGCACATACCTCAGCAAAGCACCACAACACACACAAACACACACACACACACACACACACACACACACACACACACACACACACACACACACACACACACACACACACACACAGACACTCACTCAGCCATACCCTTTATATTTTTCCTGTCTGTGTAGAGTCTGCCTGCGGTATTTAAGATTGAAATGAGACATGGAGAGTTCAGCTGGGTGGTCAAGAGGAAGGAGAAACACTTCATGGACCTCCACAGAGAACTGCTCCGATACAAGACTTTCATGAGAATACCACTACCCTCCCGCAGGTACGCACGCACGCACACACACACACACACACACACACACACACACACACACACACACACACACACACACACACACACATACACACACACACATACACACACACCTGTTTGTTTTACTATCCTTGTGGGGACCAAAAAATGTATTCCCATTTTTAAAATCAAATTTTTACTAACCCCTAAACCTAACCCTTAACCCTTAACCCATCACCCTAATCCTATCTCTAATTGGAACTCTAAACCTAACCCCTAAGCCTAAAATAGCCTTTTTCCTTCTGGGGACTAGCGAAATGTTCCCACTTGTCCAAGTGTTCCTTCTTTTACTGTCCTTGTGAGGACTTCTGGTCCCCACAAGGATAGTAAAACCAAACATACACACACACACAGGTACTATCAAAGATGTTGAAACTGAAAAGACACTAACAATTTCCTATTGACTCCCTCTCTCCTCTCCTATTTCTCTCTCCATCCTTTCTCTCTCTTCCAGCCACACAGTGAGAAGGCATAGTGTTCGGAGGTCAGAGGTCAGGGCCATGCCCACTCTGCCACGGGGGAGCGGGGATGAGCTGGCCCGTGAGGAACAGGTGTCCAGCAGGAGGGTACGCCATTCGGCAAACACATTTGTCAATCACCTGTTAATCACATGCTCTACTCTTCCTAAAACGGTATGTCTTTATTGGTTACAGAAAGCATTGGAGGACTACCTGAACAAGCTGCTGAAGATGTCTATGTACAGAAACTACCATGCTACGGTGAGACACATACACACACTGCTGAAGATGTCTATGTACAGAAACTACCATGCTACGGTGAGACACATACACACACTGCTGGAGATGTCTATGTACAGAAACTACCATGCTACGGTGAGACACATACACACACTGTTGGAGATGTCTATGTACAGAAACTACCATGCTACGGTGAGACACATACACACACTGTTGGAGATGTCTATGTACAGAAACTACCATGCTACGGTGAGACACATACACACACTGCTGGAGATGTCTATGTACAGAAACTACCATGCTACGGTGAGACACATACACACACTGTTGGAGATGTCTATGTACAGAAACTACCATGCTACGGTGAGACACATACACACACTGTTGGAGATGTCTATGTACAGAACCTACCATGCTACGGTGAGACACATACACACACTGCTGGAGATGTCTATGTACAGAAACTACCATGCTACGGTGAGACACATACACACACTGCTGGAGATGTCTATGTACAGAACCTACCATGCTACGGTGAGACACATACACACACTGCTGGAGATGTCTATGTACAGAACCTACCATGCTACGGTGAGACACATACACACACTGCTGGAGATGTCTATGTACAGAAACTACCATGCTACGGTGAGACACATACACACACTGCTGGAGATGTCTATGTACAGAACCTACCATGCTACGGTGAGACACATACACACACTGCTGGAGATGTCTATGTACAGAACCTACCATGCTACGGTGAGACACATACACACACTGCTGGAGATGTCTATGTACAGAAACTACCATGCTACGGTGAGACACATACACACACTGCTGGAGATGTCTATGTACAGAACCTACCATGCTACGGTGAGACACATACACACACTGCTGGAGATGTCCACGCTACGAGGATATGTCCAACTTTCAAATGTTCTTGTTTCTCTCAGATGGAGTTTATAGATGTCAGCCAGCTATCCTTCATCCATGATCTGGGACCTAAAGGCTTGTGAGTAACTCTACACTATCTACTGTAACTAACTACTCATCACCACCATGATACTTCAGTCAGGAAGAGAAGTCTTCTACGTTTTCTCTTCATTTCCCCAGAGAAGGGATGGTGTACAAGCGGTCAGGTGGTCATCGTATCCCAGGACTTAACTGCTGTGGTCATAGCAAGATGTGTTACCGCTGGTCCAAACGGTCAGTATCCTGAGTAATAGATGAAATATCAAGATGTGCTACCGCTGGTCCAAACGGTCAGTACCCTGAATAATAGATGAAATATCAAGATGTGCTACCGCTGGTCCATACGGTCAGTACCCTGAATAATAGATGAAATATCAAGATGTGCTACCGCTGATCCAAACGGTCAGTACCCTGAATAATAGATGAAATATCAAGATGTGCTACCGCTGGTCCATACGGTCAGTACCCTGAATAATAGATGAAATATCAAGATGTGCTACCGCTGGTCCATACGGTCAGTACCCTGAATAATAGATGAAATATCAAGATGTGCTACCGCTGGTCCATACGGTCAGTACCCTGAATAATAGATGAAATATCAAGATGTGCTACCGCTGGTCCATACGGTCAGTACCCTGAATAATAGATGAAATATCAAGATGTGCTACCGCTGATCCAAACGGTCAGTACCCTGAATAATAGATGAAATATCAAAGTCTGAGAATGATTCTATCCTCCTCTTACTGCTCCAGCTGATACTGCTGAGCTGTGCTTTAGTAATAAGCTCTAGTGTCTGTCTGTCTAGCTGGTTGGTGGTGAAGGATTCGTTCCTCCTCTACATGAAGCCAGACTCGGGAGCCATTGCCTTTGTTCTCCTGGTGGATAAAGAGTTCTGCATCAAAATGGACTCCAAAGACACAGAGACCAGACACGGAGTACGGATTGATAGCCTTTCCAGGTGGGTGGGTTTGAGTAAGATGCTGGTTGTAAAAATAAAAAAAACGTAGGTTGCTACCTCACCAAAGAGTATTAAAAAAACGGAAATCTACAGAAATTATTCAGACAATCATTGAGTAAAAAGGAGTTTACACAATCAGTGTTTTTGTGTGTGTGTATATTCTGCAGGGCCCTGGTGTTGAAATGCAGCAGCTACAGACATGCCAGGTGGTGGGGTCAGGCCATCGAGGGCTTCGTCCAGAAACATGGCTCTGCCTTCCTGACCGACCACCGCTTCGGTTCCTTCGCCCGACAGGAGCACAACATCCCAGCCAAATGGTATCCACGGCTACACCACAATCATTAAACCACGACACGTTTAATACAGTCAGAGTTAAACAACACCCCAGTCTGAACATTAAGTGAGAACAATGCAGAATATATATTTAAAATGGGAAATTACTCTGGGAATGTATTTTTTCAAGACACATTTACTGTACACACCAAAGTCCCAGTAGAGCATAAAGGCCAGCTAGTGTGGCAGGTGGGTTATCCCAGGTAATCCCAGGTACACTTTGGCCCAGGTACAGTTTGGCCCAGTTACAGCCCTTAAAGGTATCTGTCTCACTGGAGTAACCTGACACAAAGGGAGGGAAAGTGACACTGGGCTTCTCATCACCTGTCACCTGCTGTGGCAACACTATACTGTCTGTGTGAGACATGGAGGGGGTGTGTGCAACAGTGAAAGTCTCTGGTGGGTGTATGCTTGCGTGCGTGGGAAAGTTTGTGTGTCTGTTTACCCGAGAGAGAGAGTGAGTGTGTGTATGAGAGAGAGACCGCACTGTGTTTTAAGTGTGTGACTATAATATAACTCTGTTTATAGGTATGTGAATGGGAAGACCTACATGGCCGACGTGGCCGACGCTCTGGAGGAGGCTGAAGAAGAGATCTTCATCACTGACTGGTGGTACGTGTGGGTTGTTTACAGTGTGTGTGTGTGTGTGTGTGTGTGTGTCTGCATATGGAGAGCACAGAGCGGTCACACCTCCAAGGCAGACTGTGGTCAAACAGATGGGTTACAATCAGAGACCTGGAATACTGTTACACCCACCCCACACAGCTGTCAGCCGCCAGTGTGTGGACATCTCACATTTGTTTACCCTCAGAGCCTGGTTCCTCTCTAGGTTCCTTCCTAGATTCCTGCCATTCTAGGGAGTTTTTCCTAGCCACCATGCTTCTACATCTGCAATGCTTGCTGTTTGGGGTTTTAGGCTGGGTTTCATTATAGCACTTTGACATCGGCTGAGGTAAAAAGGGCTTTATAAAATACATTTGATTGTATGTGTGTGTTTTCAGGCTGAGCCCTGAGATCTTTATGAAGAGACCGGTTGTCGAGGGAAACCGCTGGCGCCTTGACTGCATCCTGAGACGCAAAGCGGTGAGCAACAAAATGCTGTCTCATTGGTCCATTCGCACCCCTCAAACTGCCTTAGTGTGGATCTTATCATTGATTAAATGATTTGATTATGTGGTGATTAGTAACGGTGTCTCTGTCTTTCTGTCCCTATAGCAACAGGGAGTGCGTATCTTTGTGATGCTGTATAAGGAGGTAGAGCTAGCTCTGGGCATCAACAGTGAATACAGCAAGAGAACACTAATGCACCTCCACCCCAATGTCAAGGTAGGTGTGTGTGTGTGTGTGTGTGTGTGTGTGTGTGTGTGTGTGTGTGTGTGTGTGTGTGTGTGTGTGTGTGTGTGTGTGTGTGTGTGTGTGTGTGTGTGTGTGTGTGTGTGTGTGTGTGTGTGTGAAATGTGTTTACAGTGTGTTTATAGAGCATAGGAGGTTGGTGGCACCTTAATTGGGGAGGACGGGCTTGTGGTAGCGGAATGTCTGGAGCGGAATAGATGGAATGGTATCAAATACATCAAACACATGGGTTCCATGTGTTTTTGATGCCATTCCATTCACTCCATTCCAGCCATTATTATGAGCCGTCCTCCCCTCAGTAGCCTCCACTGGTATAGAGGTATCCTTTTATGTAGTAAAAGTGTGTGTGTGTGTTTCTTCTGTAGGTGATGCGTCATCCGGACCATGTCTCCTCCTCTGTATACCTGTGGGCGCATCACGAGAAGATCATCATCATCGACCAATCAGTGGCCTTCGTGGGTGGGATCGACCTGGCGTACGGTCGCTGGGATGACAGAGAGCACCGTCTGACGGACGTGGGGAGTGTGACGCGCTCTGTAGCCCTGGAGCAGGTCAGACACACAACCACACACACACACAGTCTGAGTGTCACATGATCACTAGCCAACATAGAGCATGTGAGGATCAGACATCCACACCAACTTTCCTCTCGCTCTGTCTTTCTGTCTCCTGCCTCCTGTCTCCACAGGCTGAGGGTTCCTCCTTCAAGATGGCCACCGCACTGACCAGTAGTTCTGCCCCTAGCAATGGGAAGGGTGCTGCTGCCCTGGTAGTGGACTCAGGGGACCAGCCCAAGTTGAAGGGGCTGGGGAGAATCAGGAGGACAGGGTTCAGTATGAAGAGACACCTGCAGAAACATGGACTGGCCCACGCCGACTCTGTTAGCAGTGTGGATAGCTCAGAAGAGAGTGAGTCCGTACATGCACATGTCATAAACACATGCAGAAGCTAAACGTTGCCCAAATTGTTGTATTTAACGAGTCATTTGCTGCTTTGTGTATCTAACCGGCGTGCCTAACTGTTTTGAATGTTTAACATCACTAACTCTTCTCTACTAACTACTCAACACAATGCTACATTGATGCTGGTGCTCTGCTTATCACTTGGTAAACAATACCAATGTTAGCATAGCAAACTACTCAGTTCACGCTAGCATTATGTAGATAGAAGAATCAGATCTGAAGCATCCGTTTGGAACTTTCACTCACCACCAAATATGGTGATGAGAGGAAGTACAGCGGGCTGTGGGAGAAGATGGAGCTAGATGAAACTTGGCGGACATTCTGCTAACTTTCAGATCGATTAATCTCGATGCAGTTATCTGTTCCCAAAACTAGAATGTGTTACGAACAGATTGCACTAACATTTGTAGACTTGACCATTTGCCAAAGTTAAAAAAAAAAAATGCGTTGTTTAGAAGGAGTGAAAGGGCAAATTGAGTTATTGCACACACGGAATTCACAGAGAAGGAAAATATGCAACTACATGCTAAAACGCGCCAATAGGATCTCGCTAGCTCATGCTTGGCTCTGCCCACCTCCTTGCTTGTTCTTCCCACTGTGCTTCATTTGCTCCCATTGGAAACAACGCCAATGAGATAGCTTTGGTTAGTTACCAGTATCTTTGGTACTACAATACTAGCTCGCTATCCCCATTTTGATCTGGAGTCTCCCAGAATTAGAAATTCACGCACTAGCACGCATTTAGAGACCATGTACTTCAGGTGCAGAGAGAGGGACAGGACCATAGTCTGCAGAGGTTAAATGGCAGTCTGTGTGTCCAGGTTGGACGAACAGCGTCAACAGCCAACACAATCTGATCCTTACTAGAGGGGTGGAGCTGAGACTGGCCCCTCCCATTGGGTTGGCACAGGCTGGTGAGTGAGTCTCTGATTGGAAGATGCGCTGTGGGATCGGGGCTTCGACTGTCCCGCTGCTAAACTCATCACCCAGTGTGCTTTGCAGTGTACATCACGTGTGTCTCTCTGAAAGAGTGCAAATATCTCAGGGGCCTCATTTATAACGTTGTGTAAATTTTATATGAAATATCTGTAAAGACTGAGCATGCACCAAAATATTGAGATTGATCAGCTTGGCGCATGCCTGCCATAAATAGGCATGTTTCCCATTATAAATCAGACCTGTTGTGAAACTGCGTGTGTGAACAAGCATTATAACTCCGCCTGAAAACCCCCATCATTCACCTGTTATGGTGACAAAGGCACCCTTATTTGCTGTATACTTTGTAATTATTGTAATTAGGCCAAGACAGTATCTAAAGGAAATAGCAATGGCGAACTTGATCAATGTCTTTGGAGATTTTGGCAGAATGTTTTCTTTTGCGGTGACATCTGACCGTGTCTGAAAGACAAACTATTCCACATTGTTGTGGACCTGTAAACAGATCGTTTGAATTCACTAATGTTTTGCATTTTACTATTTCCCGAACCTAAATATGCTGCACTGCCCGCGACTTCTGAAACATTGTCTACTCAGGAACAAAAATGTAAACTACAGTGGGCCTACTTACAGTGGTAGTTAACACACTTCAATGCTAAATATCAACTGTCTGTTCACCTGTTAAACTCTGTATGTTATAAAACGTGCTCCCGTTCGGATGCAGAGAGCAATAACCTGAAAGTATAATAGCCTATCTATTAGGCACAATGAGAGATGCGCATGTTAAGTTATTGCATGGCTACTTCAGGAATATGAACTCATGCTAGAAAAGGTGAGGAATTTATTCTGCAATGGCTATGGTATGTATATATCTATGTATTTTGTAGGCTATTATGTTTGTAATTTAAATATTATTTACTCAAGAAATGTTACATTAGGCTACAATATTCAGGCGTAGTCTACAAACGTCAATGGAAAAGGTGAACCATCGGTACGCATAGAGCAAAATACTTAAAAAGCGTATCTGTTTATTTGCTACTGTGAAGTGGGTCCAATTAAGAGAGATGGGAAGAATGGTAGCCTGTCCTACCTTGTTGTATGCCTATAGGCTATTTCGGGTGTAGCAAGTATTAAAAACATCCCAGTCAGACAAGGTTTTATTCTGCAATGATTGTGGAAATTAAATAAACAATAGGAAATAGATGATTATTTTAGAATGCAAAGATAAAATAAATAGATTTTCGCTCTTCTAACTAATGGCAAATGATTGCATCTTATTATATTTAGCTTCTTGTTTTTTTTGTTCTAAATAAAACTGTCATCATATATTGTCAATGCGTACTGGGAGCGGAGTCAGGTGCAGGAGAGCAGAGAGTTGTGAACAGGCGCACACTTTATTTAGGCAGGAGAAACCAACAGACGGACGCCAGTGCGTCGAAACCTCCAGCCAATTGGCAAAAGTGCAAACAGTCACAATAATATGTACAAACAAATAAACATACCTCGTGAAATAAAACACGGGATAAACGCATACCAGTATAGCGCATCAAAATAGACACATAACACAAAACAATCTCACACAAAGACATGAAGGGGAACAGAGGAATAAATACATGTAGTGTGATTGGGGAATGAAAACCAGGTGTGCAGGGAACAAGACAAACCAAATGGATGAATGAAAAATGGAGCAGCGATTGCTAGAAAGCCGGTGAAGTCGACCACCGAATGCCGCCCGAACAAGGAGAGGAGCCGACTTCGGCGGAAGTGGTGACACATATTCCTGCTCAAGGCTAGTCTACCGTTGCCTATTTGCAATGCAATACTTCAACCAATAGAAACTGTGCGTACACATGGTCTGAAGTTTACGGGAGGATAAGCACATTCTAACATAAATTTCAGATTTTATAAATGCCGACTTTTGCGTGAAAACTGGTGCACGCATGTTTTGGGGCATATTTTGTGTGTATGGCAATGTTTATAAATGAGGCCCCAGGTCTTTCTGCACCGTGTGGCATGGCGTGGCCTGGCGTGGCATGAGAGTGTGTGCTCATGTCAAGACTTTGTTTGTACAAGGTCAATAAGAATCCCCCATGATGCAGACTAGGGCCTCTGCAGTGTGTTTTTATGGCAGAAGAATTTCAAGGAATGTGGAGGAGGCAAAGACCCACCCAGACATATTATCCCTCAAAATGGCAGCTTGCACACACACACCTTCTGGTTGTGGTTATGCCTGGGAATGTTCAGATGTTTTCCTCAGATCACTATGTTTTTACTACTGTGAATGTTCATCTGGGCACAATAGTACTCAACTGTGTAGCTAGACTCAGACAAGACCGCTGCTGCTGGTAAATGAGCTGACTTATCTGTCTGAAACAGGATGGACTGTAACTCTATGTCATGGCTGTCTGGGTGTGGGGCGTGTTCTCTCTCTCTGTGTGTGTGTGTGTGTGTGTGTGTCCGTCTGTCCGTCCGTTTGGGGAATATTTTGACTCAACTCTTTCTGTCCACTGTTTGTTTAATGCATTGAGGAAACAAATCCTTATAAAACTAATTTAAACCTTGAAACTAACTACTTATAGTAACCAACCTCTCTCTCTTGGAGTCTCTTCTGATTTCAACTGAAATGTGTCTTCCGCATTTAACCCAATCCTTCTGAATCAGAGAGGTGTTGGGGGCCGCCTTACGTCTTTGTCGCCCCGGGAACAGTGGGTTAACTGCCTTGCTCAGCGGCAGAACGACAGATTTATACCTTGTCAGCTCGGGGATTAGATCCACCAACCTTTCGGTTACTGGCCCAACATTCTAACCACTAGGCTACCTGTTGAAGTCATTCAGTTGTACAACTGACTAGGTATCTCCCTTTCCTCTTCTGATTTCCACTGCCCCCTGCTGCTGGTTTTGGGAGGTGCAGGGAAACGTTTTCCTGGTCAGATCAAAGTCAGGAAAACCTGGACCTATACGCTTGATGTTTAACTTCTATGTGTCTGTGTCTGGCCTTTAGAGACAGTGCGTAGCATGCAAACAGGAATAGGAGGAGTAGGAGAGTTGGTTGGAGATACAAGGTTCTGGCATGGGAAAGACTACTGCAACTTCGTATACAAAGACTGGATCCAACTGGACAAGCCCTTTGACGGTAAGCACATCACCTGAACACACACTTGAACCTGGTCATAAACACACACCTACCTGTACATGACTGTATCCCGTCTCGCCAGACTTCATTGACAGACACACCCACCCCAGGATGCCGTGGCATGACATCGCCTCCGTGGTTCATGGGAAGGCTGCCAGGGATGTGGCCAGACACTTCATCCAGCGCTGGAACTTCTGCAAGGTCAGACACAGGTCATAGTGATGTCAATAAGGTTCAGAGGTAACATGTCTGACTCCTTCACAATTTCTGTACAAGAACAGCATTTTGGTAATTGATCATTTCTCTCTCTTTCTGGCATCCCCTCTTTCACTTCCTCTTTGTCTGTCTCTCTATCTGGCTCTAGATAATGAAGCCAAAGTATCGTTCTCTCTCCTACCCGTACCTCCTGCCCAAGTCTCACACTACCGCAGGAGAGATCAGATACCAAGTCCCCAACTGCATCCCTGCAAAAGTACAGGTAAACACACACTAACACACGCACCATCCTACACACACAAGTTTTATGGCTTGAATATCCAACTGCACATTTCCACTCTCTTCCTGTCTGTGTCCCCTGTCAGATCCTGCGCTCAGCATCCGACTGGTCAGCTGGTATAAAGTACCATGAAGAATCCATCCACAACGCCTACGTCCACGCTATCAAGAACAGCCAACACTACATCTACATAGAGGTACTGTTGTACATATACAGTACATTACATAACACTGCATAGGCGTTGTGTAGTGTAACATGCTTCTATGTCCTGCTGTTTCTCAGAACCAGTTCTTCATCAGCTGTACTGATAACAGACATGTCTTCAACAAGATAGGAGACGCCATCGCTGAACGCATCATCCAAGCATACAAGTAACCCCCCCCCCTCTCCACACACACAAACATGCACACATGTACAGTACCAGTCAAACTTTTGGACACACCTACTCATATTTTTAACATTGTAGAATATAGTGACGACATCAAAACTATGACATAACACATATGGAATCATGTAGTAACCAAAAAGCTATTAAACAAATAAAAATATATTTGAGATTCTTCAAAGTAGCCACCCTTTGCCTTGATGAATGCTTTGCACACTCTTGGCATTCTCTCAACCAGCTTCACCTGGAATGCTTTTTTTTAAGGAGTTCCCACATATGCTGAGCACTTGTTGGCTGCTTTTCCTTCACTCTGTGGTCCAACATCCCAAACCATCTCAATTGTGTTGAGGTCGGTTGATTGTGGAGGCCAGGTCATCTGATGCAGCACTCCATCACTCTCCTTCTTTGTCAAATAGCCCTTACATAGCCTGGATGTGTGTTGGGTCATTGTCCTGTTAAAAAAAACAAATGATAGTCCCACTAAGCGCAAACCACATGGGATGGCCTACCGCTGCAGAATGTTGTGGTAGCCATGCTGGTTAAGTGTGCCTTGCATTCTAAGCAAAGCACCATCACACCACCTCCTCCTTGCTTCACGGTGGGACCCACACATGCCGAGATCATCCGTTCACCTACTCTGCGTCTCACAAAGATATGGCGGTTGGAACCAAAAATCTCAAATTTGGACTCATCAGACCAAAGGACAGATTTCCACTGGTCTAATGTCCATTGCTTGTGTTTCTTGGCCCAAGCAAGTCTCTTCTTATTATTGGTGTCCTTTAGTAGTGGTTTCTGTGCAGCAAATCGACCATGAAGGCCTGATTCACATAGTCTCCTCTGAACAGTTGATTGTTGACATGTGTTTGTTACTTGAACTCTGTGAAGCATTTATTTGGGCTGCAATTTCTGAAGCTGGTAACTGTAATGAACTTATCCTCTGCAGCAGAGGTAACTCTGGGTCTTCCTTTCCTGTGGCAGTCCTCATGAGAGCCAGTTTCATCATAGCGCTCAATGGTTTTTGCGACTGCACTTGAAGAAACTTTCAAATTTCTTGAAATTTTGTGTATTGACTGACCTTCATGTCTTAAGGTAATGATGGACTGTCGTTTCTCTTTGCTTGTTTCGAGCTGTTCTTGCCATAATATGGACTTGGTCTTTTACCAAATAGGGTTATATTCTGTATACCACCCCTACCATGTCACAGCACAACTGATTGGCTCAAACACATTAAGAAAGAAAGAAATTCCACAAATTAACTTTTAAGAAGGCACACCTGTTAATTGAAATGCATTCCAGGTGACTACCTCATGAAGCTGGTTGAGAGAATGCCAAGTGTGTGCAAAGCTGTCATCAGTGAAAAGGGTGGCTACTTTGAAGAATCTCAAATATAAAATATATTTTGATTTGTTTAAGTTTTTTTGGTTACTACATGTGTTATTTCATAGTTTTGATGTCTTCACTATTATGTATAAAATAGTCAAAATAGAGAAAAACCCTTGAATGAGCTGCTGTTTTGACTGGTACTGTACACACACATATGTACACACACACGATATGACACGTACAGTAGAAACACACTCACTGAGAATAACCAGCTCCACATGGCAACTGTTAGGTTTGGCAACAGCAGCTTTCTTGAGGATGTTCCCACTGTTTAAGGTCACATCTTTCTCCGGGGGGAAATAAACTGTGTGTGTGTGTCCTTTTAGGGAGGGTAAGAAGTTCCGAGTGTACGTTGTGACCCCCTTGTTGCCCGGCTTCGAAGGAGACATCAACACCGGAGGAGGCAGTGCCATTCAGGCTGTCATGCACTACAACTACAGGTGTGTGAGCGGCACGCCATGAAATTAGACATGTCTGTCTGTGTAATGTATCTCTGCTGTAATATAAGGGGATTCAGAAGGCTGTGGCCAGAGGAGACTTGGGATGGCACTTGGGAGGCCAGTTAAAGGGTTTATATCTACCTCTGTTTACACAGAGTAGACACTGAGAAGACCTGCCTTCACTTTACAACCACAGCAGTAAAGTGTCTGTGTGTGTACTCCACCCATGGAGATGGACTTTATGGGTCAAATTAGCATCCTTGTGGAAACACTACATCACACACTGGCTAGGCTGTCTACACACCCCTCCCTGTTCCTGTGACTCATCAATCTAGAAGTGGCAGGTACTGGAGTTAACATTATCTCACTCTCTGTAGAACCATGAACAGAGGAGATTGTTCCATCATATCTCAGCTGAAGAGAGAAAGTAAGTAATGTGTGTGCGTGCGTGTGTGTGCGTGTGCGTGCGTGTGTGTGTGTGTGCGTGTGTGTGCGTGTGTGTGTGTGTGTGTGTGTGCGTGTGTGTGTGTGTGTGTACACAAGGGTAACGGGAAGTTCATGCCAGTTTCCACATTTCTACCCTCTTCACCAGAGTGGCGTCATACTGACCAGTACAAACAGCCATAGTTTAACACACACCATCTCAGTGCAAGAGTCGTCACTACAGTCCCTGGTTCGAATCCAGGCTTTATCACACCCGGCCGTGATTGGGAGTCCCATAGGGCGGCGCACAATTGGCCCAGCATCGTCCGGGTTTGGCCGGGGTAGGCCGTCATTGTAAATAAGAATTTGTTCTTAATGGACTTGCCTAGTTAAATAAAGGTTACATTTAAAAAATAATAATAATAGCACACCCACCTAGCAGAACACAGACCTACTTTTTGATTAACATTAGACTGTCTCCTTATGGTTCTGCTTTTATTTATGATTCTGTGTGTTTCAGTGGACTGGTTGTGTGTGTGTGTTTCAGTGGACTGGTTGTGTGTGTGTTTCAGTGGACTGGTTCTGTGTGTGTTTCAGTGGACTGGTTGTGTGTGTGTGTGTTTCAGTGGACTGGTTGTGTGTGTGTGTGTTTCAGTGGACTGGTTGTGTGTGTGTGTTTCAGTGGACTGGTTGTGTGTGTGTGTTTCAGTGGACTGGTTGTGTGTGTGTGTTTCAGTGGACTGGTTGTGTGTGTGTTTCAGTGGACTGGTTGTGTGTGTGTTTCAGTGGACTGGTTGTGTGTGTGTGTGTGTGTGTTTCAGTGGACTGGTTGTGTGTGTGTGTTTCAGTGGACTGGTTGTGTGTGTGTGTGTTTCAGTGGACTGGTTGTGTGTGTGTGTGTTTCAGTGGACTGGTTGTGTGTGTGTGTGTTTCAGTGGACTGGTTGTGTGTGTGTGTTTCAGTGGACTGGTTGTGTGTGTGTGTGTTTCAGTGGACTGGTTGTGTGTGTGTGTGTTTCAGTGGACTGGTTGTGTGTGTGTGTTTCAGTGGACTGGTTGTGTGTGTGTTTCAGTGGACTGGTTGTGTGTGTGTTTCAGTGGACGATCAGTGGATGAACTACATCTCATTCTGTGGTCTGAGGACTCACGCTGAACTGGAGGGACGCCTGGTCACAGAGCTCGTCTACGTCCACAGCAAGATGCTCATCGCAGACGACAACACCGTCATCATAGGTGGGTAGGTTTGGATTTGTGTGTATTGTTAGGTATTACTGCACTGTTGGAGCTAGAAACATAAGCATTTCACGACACTTGCGATAATATCTGCAAAATACAGTTGAATTCAGAAGTTTACAAACACTTATGTTGGAGTCATTAAAACTCGTTTTTCAACCACTCCACAAATTTCTTGTTAACAAACTATAGTTTTGGCAAGTCGGTTAGGACATCTACTTTGTGCATGACACAACTCATTTTTCCAACAATTGTTTACAGGCAGATTATTTCACTTATAATTCACCCTATCACAATTCCAGTGGGTCAGAAGTTTACATACACTGAGTTGACTGTGCCTTTAAACAGCTTGGAAAATTCCAGAAAATGATGTCATGGCTTTAGAAGCTTCTGATAGGCTAATTGAAATCATTTGAGTCAATTGGAGATGTACCTGTGGTTGGCCTACCTTCAAACTCACTGCCTCTTTACTTGACATCATGGGAAAATCAAAATCGGCCAAGACCTCAGAAAAAAAATTGTAGACCTCCACAAGTCTGGTTCATCCTTGGGAGCAATTTCCAAACACCTGAAGGTACCACGTTCATCTGTACAAACAATAGTACGCAAGTATAAACACCATGGGACCACGCAGCCGTCATACCGCTCAGGAAGGAGACGCGTTCTGTCTCCTAGAGATGAACGTACTTTGGTGCGAAAAGTGCAAATCAATCCCAGAACAACAGCAAAGGACCTTGTGAAGATGCTGGAGGAAACAGGTACAAAAGTATCTATATCCACAGTAAAACGAGTCCTATATCGACATAACCTGAAAGGACACTCAGCAAGGATGAAGCCACTGCTCCAAAACCGCCATAAAAAAGCCAGATTACGGTTTGCAACTGCACATGGGGACAAAGATCGTACTTTTTGGAGAAATGTCCTCTGGTCTGATGAAACAAAAATAAAACTGTTTGGCCATAATGACCATCATTATGTTTGGATGAAAAAGGGGGATGCTTGCAAGCCGAAGAACACCATCCCAACCGTGAAGCACGGGGGTGGCAGCATCATGTTGTGTGGGTGCTTTGCTGCAGGAGGGACTGGTGCATTTCACAAAATAGATGGCATCATGAGGAAGTAAAAGTATGTGGATATATTAAAGCAACATCTCAAGACATCAGTCAGGAAGTTAAAGCTTGGTCGCAAATAGTTCTTCCAAATGGACAATGACCCCAAGCATACTTCCAAAGTTGTGGCAAAATGGCTTAATGACAACAAAGTCAAGGTATTGGAGTGGCCATCACAAAGCCCTGACCTCCATCCTATAGAACATTTGTGGGCAGAACCGAAAAAGCGTGTGTGAGCAAGGAGGCCTACAAACCTGACTCAGTTACACCAGCTCTGTCAGGAGGAATGGGCCAAATTTCACTCAACTGATTGTGGGAAGCTTGTGGAAGGCTACCCGAAAGGTTTGACCCAAGTTAAACAATTTAAAGGCAATGCTACCAAATACTAATTGAGTGTATGTAAACTTCTGACCCACTGGGAATGTGATGAAAGAAATAAAAGCTGAAATAAATCATTCTCTCTACTATTATTCTGACATTTCACATTCCCAAAATAAAGTGGTGATCCTAAGACGGGAAATTTTTACTCTGATTAAATGTCAGGAATTGTGAAAAACTGAGTTTAAATGTATTTGGCTAAGGTGTATGTAAACTTCCGACTTCAACTGTATGTGTATGTGACCAATAAAATTGTATTTGATTTCTGTGTGCAAGTTTGGATTAATGTACGTCTGTAACCTAAGCTTTACATTACCATCTGCTGGTCAGTGTTATTACTGCATCCATCCATCCATTTACTCATAGTCAAAGAAGAGCTAAAGAAAGTCCTAATGACAGACACAAAGGACCCACACACAGCTAACACTTCCTCTGTGTGTGTTGTAGGTTCGGCCAACATCAACGACCGCAGCATGTTGGGGAAGCGTGACAGCGAGGTGGCGGTGATCGTTGAAGACTCGGAGACCGTTACCGCGGTGATGGATGGACAGGAGTACCAGGCTGGTCGCTATGCACTGGCACTACGTCTAGAGTGCTTCAGGTGTGTGTCTGTGTGTGAGCCTTCAAGTGCTTTGACTTACGACCTCACTGAGGAATCAACTCTTCTCTTTAATACTGAGACTTTTTCCCCTTCTCTCTCCCGTCACTCCCTCCATCCCTCTCTCCCGCCTTCCATCAGGACTATCCTAGGGGCCCATACTGATCTGTCTATAGACGTGTCTGACCCTCTCAGTGATCACTTCTACAAGGAGATTTGGATGACCACCTGTGCTCGCAACGCCACTATCTATCAGAAGGTAGCTAACAGACACACAAAAACACTCCATCTACCAGAAGGTACACAAACACTAACATGCAACATTAGAACCAACCCAGTCACTATTATGTCATAATGCTACCTATGCTTTGCTATCACAGAGAGTACAGAGTTGAACTTCTCCCTCTTTCCCCCCAGGTGTTCCGGTGCCTTCCCTCCAGTGATGTCAGGAACATTCTGGAACTGGAAGGCTACTTGGCCAAGCCGGGGTTGGAGAGGGAGGATTCTGCACGCGCTCATGAGGAGCTGAAGAAGATCCGTGGCTTCCTGGTCCAATTTCCGCTCGACTTCCTAACTGAGCAGAATCTACTTCCTCCCATCGGCTCCAAGGAGTCCATGGTCCCCATGGAGGTTTGGACCTGAGACCGAGACCAGAGACTTTACACACACACACTCCACATTCTATACCAGAGAACTCTACCAGTGTCTGGAGGTCATTCCACTCTGGAGTGTGTGTCTGAAAAGCAGACAGCACCTTCAAGTTTACATTAAAAAGAAGAAAACAAAGGAGGAGGAGAGGACAATGGAGTGATTAACTGGAATGTAATGGACTGCTCTGCTCTGTAACTGTTCTGTACTGTTTACTAACACTATGGGACGCCGTGAGGGCTGGAGAACGCAGCTCAGACTCCTCTGCGTGATGTTTCTATGAAAACATACTAAGGCCTTAGAATAATGTAAGACAAAAAAAGACAAGAGGGAGAAAAAAAGGAGAGTGTGATATCGGAGTTAGAAAGGGAGAAGGGGGGGTGAGAGAGAGCTCTGTGCCCTTGCAGGCACATTGTGAAAGTGAAACCTTAAAGCCCTGCCATGTATCTAACCTCTAACCCTGACCTTAACACCAAAATGAAATCACATGAACTCAACACAAGTGCCAATTATTGCTACGGTAATGTTAATGCAGTATACCTTCTCTTACATTTCTCATGTTCATTCTGTGGATTTCAGACTATGACCTTAAGGACCTCTGTTTCTACTAGCGTGCCTTTAGGTCTCTAGAGGCCTAGACACCCTGTACAATAGCAAAACACAAAGGGACATTGTATTCCATCTTGGGATGTTGTATGATGCTGCATGTAGCTGTTAGCATGCTAGCTAGTCACTGCACGTATCCATTAGCATGAAAACAAGTCAGTCTGCTGTGTGTTGCTGGTAACTTGTCATGTTAGCTACCAGTCCATGCAATCATTAGCATGCTAGCTAGAGTCAGTCCATTTTTAGCTACACCCGGCATGTAGCTACAGTAGCAAGGTTGGTCTTAATTCTAATTGAAGACAGTCAGTTCAGGAAGTGATTTTGTATTAAAGTAAAATTGAAATAAATAGCTGCTTCTTTTCAGTTTGAGAAGTCCTTGAAAATAAATGCTATTTTTTTCCGATAATTGAATTGTAGTTTACTTTGAATTGAGCCCAACCCTGGTAGCTAACTGATATGCTTACCGTTTGCTTGCTAGTAAATGGCTGGACTGTGGTCATTATACCAAAAATAAGTGATCTTTTTACTTTACTGACTGTAACAGTTCTGTCAGAGATAAGAGGTCTCCATGGGAGGAAGTCCCAACTCATAACTGTCTCATATCAGAATGTATCAACTGTCCTCTGTCCCCCTTTCTCTGTCACTGTCCTTTTCTCTCTGTTCCTTTTCATTTATTTTCTCTGTCCTGTCTTTGTTCATCTCTTTTGTACATTTCTCTTTCACTCTACCTTTCATTAGCCTGTTTCTATAAATTGCACTTTTTGCACAGACTGATTGTGTCTTGTAGGAAAACCCAAATACTGATAGTTCACGTATTTAATTATTTGTGCGTTGATGAAATGAATATTAACTATTAAATATTTCTGTTTTTTCTCATCGTCCTGGTGTGTCTTATTTATAATACAACCAAGTTAGTCTGTTGAGAGCCAATTTGCATTTACAAAGATTTTTTAATGTAACCTTTATTTAACTAGGCAAGTCAGTTAAGAACAAATTCTTATTTTACAATGACTGCCTACCCCGGCCAAACCTTCCCTTAACCCGGACAACGCTCGGCCAATTGTGCGCTGCCCTATGGGACTCCCGATCACGGGCCGGGTGTGATACAGCACAGGATCGAACCAAGATCTGTAGTGACGCCTCCAGCACTGAGATGCAGTGCCTTAGACCGCTGCGCCACTCGGGAGCCCTAAGATGATGACCTGGCCAGAGACAAAACATTGCAATGAAGAGCCCTGTCTGTCTAGAGAATATGATTTTTTGGCTTTGTTCTTCACAGGGGCCAACAATTCAACTTTTAACCTGATAAAGCCTTTATAATCAGCCCTCATCTCTTAGAGAATTCCCACTGCCGGTGGCCCTGTTCCTCTGTTATCCCATCTCACACCTCACTCTACCCATAGAGGATGCCTGGTTATTCTGTAAAAGTGCCTTCCTCACCATCTTAAATAGCATGCCCCATTCAAAAATGTAGAACCAGGAACAGAAATAGCCCTGACTGCCCTTGACCAGCACAAAAACATCCTGTAGCGTACTGCATTAGCATTGAATAGCCCCCGTGATATGCAACTTTTCAGGGAAGTTAGGAACCAATATACACAGGCAGTTAGGAAAGCTAAGGCTAGCTTTTTCAAACAGAAATTTGCATCCTGAAACACAAACTCAAAAAAAGTTCTGGGATACTGTAAAGTCCATGGATAATAAGATCACCTCCTCCCAGCTGCCCACTGCACTGAGGCTAGGAAACATTGTCACCACCGATAAATCCACTATAATTGAGAATTTCAATAAGCATTTTTATACGGCTGGCCATGCTTTCCACCTGGCTACCCCTACCCCGGTCAACTGCCATGCACCCCCCACAGCAACTCGCCCAAGCCTCCCCATTTCTCCTTCACCCAAATCCAGATAGCTGATGTTCTGAAAGAGCTGCAAAATCTGGACCCCTACAAATTAGTCGGGCTAGACAATCTGGACCCTCTCTTTCTAAAATTATCTGCTGAAATTGTTGCAACCCCTATTACTATTACTAGCCTGTTCAACCTCTCTTTCGTATCGTCTGAGATTCCCAAAGATTGGAAAGCTGCTGCGATCATCCCCCTCTTCAAAGGGGGAGACACTCTAGACCCAAACTGCTACAGACCTATATCTATCCTACCCTGCCTTTCTAAGGTCTTCGAAAGCCAAGTTAACAAACAGATTACCGACCATTTCGAATCCCACCGTACCTTCTCCGCTATGCAATCTGGTTTCAGAGCTGGTCATGGGTGCACCTCAGCCACGCTCAAGGTTCTAAATGATATCACAACCACCACCGATAAGAGACATTACTGTGCAGCCGTATTCATCGACCTGGCCAAACTTTCGACTCTGTCAGTCACCACATTCTTATCGGCAGACTCAACAGTCTTGGTTTCTCAAATGACTGCCTCGCCTGGTTCACCAACTACTTCTCTGATAGAGTTCAGTGTGTCAAATCGGAGGGCCTGTTGTCCGGACCTCTGGCAGTCTCTATGGGGGTGCCACAGGGTTCAATTCTCGGGCCGACTTTCTTCTCTGTATACATCAATGATGTCGCTCTTGCTGCTGGTGATTCTCTGATCCACCTCTACGCAGACGACACCATTCTGACGACACCATTCTGTATACTTCTGGCCCTTCTTTGGACACTGTGTTAACTAACCTCCAGACGCGCTTCAATACCATACAACTCTCCTTCCGTGGCCTCCAACTGCTTTTAAATGCAAGTAAAACTAAGTTCATGCTCTTCAACAGATCGCTGCCCGCACCTACCCGCCCGTCCAGCATCACTACTCTGGACGGTTCTGACTTAGAATATGTGGACAACTACAAATACCTAGGTGTCTGGCTAGACTGTAAACTCTCCTTCCAGACTCACATTAAGCATCTCCAATCCAAAATTAAATCTAGAATCGGCTTCCTATTTCGCAACAAAGCATCCTTCACTCATGCTGCCAAATATACCCTCCTAAAACTGACCATCCTACCAATCCTCGACTTCGGCGATGTCATCTACAAAATAGCCTCCAACACTCTACTCAACAAATTGGATGCAGTCTATCACAGTGCCATCCGTTTTGTCACCAAAGCCCCATATACTACCCACCACTGCGACCTGTACACTCTCATTGGCTGGCCCTCGCTTCATACTCGTTGCCAAACCCACTGGCTCCAGGTCATCTACAAGTCTTTGCTAGGTAAAGCCCCTCCTTATCTCAGCTCACTGGTCACCATAGCAGCACCCACATGAAGCACGCACTCCAGCAGGTATATCTCAATGGTCACCCCCAAAGCCAATTCCTGATTTGGCTGCCTTTCCTTCCAGTTCTCTGCTGCCGATGACTGGAACGAATTGCAAAAATCACTGAAGCTGGAGACATATCTCCCTCACTAGCTTTAAGCACCAGCTGTCAGAGCAGCTCACAGATCACTGCACCTGTACATAGTCCATCTGTAAATAGCCCATCCAACTACCTCATCCCCATACTGTATTTATTTATCTTGCTCCTTTGCACCCCAGTATCTCTACTTGCACATTCATCTTCTGCACATCTATCACTCCAGTGTTTAATTGGTATATTGTAATTACTTCGCCACCATGGCCTATTTATTGCCTTACCTCCCTTATCTTACCTCGTTTGCACACACTGTATATATCCTTTTTCTACTGTATTATTGACTGTATGTTTGTTTATTCCTTGTGTAACACTGTGTTGTTGTTTGTGTCGAACTGCTTTGCTTTATCTTGGCCAGGTCGCAGTTGTAAATGAGAACTTGTTCTCAACTAGCCTATCTGGTTAAATAATGGTGAATTTTTAAATTATTTTTTTTAAATCCCCTTACAGGGCTAGAGAGACTAGTGGGTCATAAACTGTCTCCCCAAACTCCAGTGACCTCTGTGACCAGGCCACTGATAGGTTTCTGGGGTCAGGTGGTTGGTAGGGGGCTGGACACCTGATAGTCCTCTTGCCTGCTCAGGTCAGATCTGCCTCAGTCTCTCTCCAAGTGGACATGTGTGATGGGGTGAGTGGACAGAAGTGAGCTGGTGTTAAGAGTCAATGTGCAGCAGGTGGGACGGAGTCAGGCGCAGGACACAGAGAATGAGTAATAACGGACTTTACTCAACAAAACAACAAAATATTCCACGTAGGGAAAATATACCAGCTCACAAATATAAGCGACCGCTTAACACAGAACAAACACGCACAAA